>NC_091938.1:12656927-12666927 GCF_041260155.1 Ptychodera flava
CTTGACCTCGCAGAATGATTGATCACGATTGGAGGTGAAAAGAACAGATACACTTTTTTCTCTCAAAGAGCACGCCGAGCGAATAAAAGACTTGTGGATTAGACCGACGATAGAAAGTGACGTCTCCGATGGATCAGAACGGAACTACTTCAGATGTTTCCAGACTACATCCTCTGAGAAATCCGCTGATGTTTGTGTTTTAACGTCATACTCAGAAAACATAATTCATCTCTGACAACGATGAGTGCACAGTCAAACATCAAAGTATACCTCGATGGGTTCAAGTAAGGTCAACTTTTCTGACGGGTTATCTTTCTTGATTGCGTACATGTACAAAGATGACAGAAAAAGATTCGCAAAGCTACGTCAATAATAAATCAAAACCTTGTGAAATTATTTGCAACGTTGTCCCCTTAATAGCTTTAAACGTTTGCCTGCATACACAAAAACGTCAGCAACGTCAAGTCACCGCAAGTTAACATTAACCCTTTGAGTGCTGTATTTTTTCCCATCAAACATTTAGTGTAACATTTTACCAATTTTTATTAATTTTTCTGTAATTTTTTCTATAATTTTGGACCAAATGGACATCACATTTCATTGGCTACAGTTCTCATCAAAATTATTGTAAAAATCTGAAAAATATTGACTGGTGTGTATTTTAGAAAGACGTCACAAATTAATATTGGCGCTCAAACGGTTAAGCACTAACGTCGGACAGCTGGTAAATTTCACCTTTAAGCTCAGAAATGCTAACATGTATCGATAGCCATATCAAACTCTGATTATAAAATTCCGCTTTGCCCTGAGCACCTATAATACCGAGATTACCTGTTGCACCATTTTCCGAGTGCTTTTTAATTTTCAAGATCGTTTATAGAAGCAAGGCTGGCAGTTTACTTTTAGTGTTGTGTTGAGTTTCCGAAAGGGCACTTGAAACCTAAGGCATATATACCTATCCGATCGCTTTGTCCCCGGACAATAAACCGGCTGAGACTATAATTTCCTCTTTCGCTTAAGGTGAAGAATTGCCCTCGCTCAGAGATGTCGGCGATAATGTTCAGACACCTTTTAGGGAGATTGCTATATTTGAACGCTCGAGGAGCTATCAACCTTGGCCTCAAACAAGTAATCTACTGTTTCTTGGCGGGACATTAACCTGTACAGATAGCCAATACAGCAAACAAATAAACAGCAAAAATAAATTGAATTTATCCGAAAGGACACTCCATAAAAATATCAAAACTTGTCGAGTCCCTATTATGTTGAAGCGTTTAGAAACGTATAACCACATCGGACGCGGCATTTTTGTCATAAACTTTACAAACAAGATATTTTCGTTAATGAAAAAATCTTCCGAGCTACAAACATTAAGTAAGCAATAACTGTAACCGCAGATATACGCACAATATTAAATATTAACACGGCCTATGAACATCCGACACGCAGTTGTTTTGTGCGTTTTTGAGATCTTTCTCGATGAAGTTGATATCATCGATCCAAGAATTGTTTCCAGAAAAGTAAAATATAGGACAGGTTTGATTTTAACCTCGTAAATTTGTCCTATTTACTAAATTGGCTTGCTCCACTGGGTAAGATAGCCCCAAAACCAAAACTTCTTTTTGCCAAGACCTAAACGCAGAGAAGGGAGCGTTTATTTCGACACTTGGAAGCAACTCAAAGGCACATACTCTCGTACCGTGGCCCCTACACGCCACGGAACTCTATTACTTTGAATATAAACTCTAATTTTTCTTGACAGTATCTTTAATATTTGTAAGAGATTTTATTTCTCCACCGCAAACTTTTAATTTGTACGGGCAACTTTATCTTAACATTATCTTAACTTTAACTTCTCGATAGTAGTCATAGTTTTAACAATAAACAACATATGTTTCTCAAAAGTATTTTTTATTTTGTAAAAACAAAAGTAAATTTTTTCAAGATAACAAACTCCCCTACACGTCATGGAAATTTATTACTTTTGAACATAAACTCATATTTCTTGACAATATATTTAATATTTGTAAGAAATTTTATTTCTCCACAGCAAACTTTTATTTCTGAACGGGAAACTTTATTTTTGGGATAAACTGTTTTTAAAAACTTTTAACAAAAAAAACTTTAACTTTTAAAAAATAACTTTAACTTTGAACAAAATATTTGTTTCTCAAAAGCGTTATTCGAAAAGAAGTAAAAATTGTTCACAGCAAGAGTTGAAGATTTTGCTAAGCGCGAACTGAGTTACTTAAATGACATAACCTTATGTCTTTAGAGCAGAAAACTTAAATTCTTAAAGAAAAGTTTTATTTTTCCAAGAGTAAAATTAATTTCTTTATGGAAAAAAGATTTTCTCAGAGCAGCAAATCGAAATACAGAGAATAAAACTTTTTTTCAATGGCGAGAAATTATTTTCTGAAGACAACAAAACTAATTCTTTCAAGATATATTTTCTACATATGAGTGTGGTTTAAGAATTTGGTAAAACTGAACTGAGAAAGAATGAAAAAGGAAGGATGAAAAAGTCAAACTTACTTTTCTTCAGAGCGAAATTTATTTCTGAGAGGAGAAATATTTCATGTGAGGGCGCAATTACCTATAATGCATAGCAAACTCTTTCTAGCGAGAGTAAACATATTTTGGGGAAGAGTAAAACATTTTTCCGACGAGCAAAACTTTATTTTAACGGCGGCGGAAGTTAAAGTATCCCACCATGCAACACCCAAGTTTGATGACCCAGAGTCTCCGAGACAACCATGACTGACTTCATCGGCGATACAGGCACGCTAGCCCGGCCCTAGCTGCAGTACAGTACCTCGAGGTTTTACCTGGGTATTGGGTCGGACGGTTTGCCGTACTGTACTGCAGCTAGCCCGGCCCTACCCTGCCTGCGTACGATGCTGTGTGTTGGGGCCGTATAACGCCGGGAACACACAGCATCGTACGCAGGGCTATGGGCACGGGCACGCAAACGAGTCAGTTCAACAGTTGCCACTTGTCTGAGTCCCCGAAGAACGGTTTTGTGTTTGAGTGATTCGTCCTGACTGCAGACGTGCCCAATGCGGTCCATCCCGTCGCACAACGCGTTGTGCGACGGGATGGACCGCATTGGGTTCCTTATAGCTCTGCGTGGGCTGTGTGTTACCGGCGTTATACGGCCTCCCACCACATAAAGCCGGTAACACACAGCCCTGCCATGCAGAGCTATTCCTTCATCAGTTTCTGTGTTGTTAATGTTATGTTGTGTGATAGTCATCTTTTCTATAAGCAGATTCGTAATTGATAGAGTCTTCGACTGAAACTGAACCTGGCCCACCAGATTTGACCACAGTCGAGCGTGGTTCAATACAGTAGTTGTGGGTCCACAGCTGTGGTGTTTTCGGACGGGATATGCCTTTTACGGGCTGGTTGACTTTCACGTTTTTGACCCCGCAAAACACGTGAAAGTCAAAACCAGTCCGCGACTGTGGTCAAATCTGGCGGGCTCGGTTCACTTTCAGTTTCTATAAATTACGAATCTGGCTTCTCCTCTTAGAAAAAATGAATATCACACACATTGGCTGTGTGTTACCGGTGTTATGTGGTGGGAGACTGTATAACGCCGGTAACACACAGCCCTGCCATGCATAGCCCTGCGTACAGACCTGTACCGTGTACGCAGGGCTATGCAATGCAGAGCTAATGAAGAACCCAATGCGGTCCCCGTCGCACACCGTCTGCCGTCAGGACGAATCACTCAAACATAAAACCGTTCTTCGGGGACTCAGACAAGTGGCAACTGACCCACGTGCCCGTAGCCCTGTGTACGATGTTGTGAGTTCCCGGCGTTATACAGCCCCAACACAAAGCATCGTACGCAGGCAGGGTAGGGCCGGGCGGACGTGCCCGTATCGCTGATGAAGTCAGTCATGGTTGTCTCGGAGAGCAGATCGTCCATGTAGCCGACACGAACACGAACTGTCTGATACCGGCTACCAACTCGGAGACTCTGGGTCATCACACTTGGGTGTTGCATGGTGGGATACTTTAACTTCCGCCGCCGTTAAAATAGTTTTGCTCGTCGGAAAAATGTTTTACTCTTCCCAAAAATATGTTCACTCTCATTAGAAAGAGTTTGCTATGCATTATATGTAATCGCGCCCTCACATGAAATATTTCTCCTCTCAGAAATAAATTTCGCTCTGAAGAAAAGTAAGTTTGACTTTTTCATCCTTCCTTTTTCGTTCTTTCTCAGTTCAGTTTTACCAAATTCTTAAACCACACTCATATGTAGAAAATATATCTTGAAAAAATTAGTTTTGTTGTCTTCAGAAAATAATTTCTGTCCATTGAGAAAAAAGTTTTATTCACTATATTTCAATTTGCTGCTCTGAGAAAATCTTTTTTCCATAAAGAAATTAATTTTACTCCTGAAAAATAAAACTTTTCTTTAAGAATTTAAGTTTTCTGCTCTAAAAACATAAGGTTATGTCATTTAAGTAACTCAGTTCGCGCTCAGCAAAAATCTTCAACTCTTGCTGTGAACAATTTTTACTTCTTTTCGAAATAAAAAACGTTTTTGAGAAACAAATATTTTGTTCAAAGTTAAAGTTATTTTTTTAAAGTTAAAGTGTTTTTGTTAAAAGTTTTTAAAAACAGTTTACCCCAAAAATAAAGTTTCCCCGTTCAGAAATAAAAGTTTGCTTTGGAGAAATAAAATTTCTAAAAATATTAAATATATTGTCAAGAAATATGAGTTTATGTTCAAAAGTAATAAATTTCCATGTCGTGTAGGGGAGTTGTTATCTTGAAAAAATTTTACGTTTGTTACAAAATAAAAATACTTTTGAGAAACATATTTTCTTTATTGTTAACTTTCGAGAAGTTAAAGTTAAGATAATGTTAAGATAAAGTTGCCCGTACAAAATTAAAAGTTTGCGGTGGAGAAATAAAATCTCTTACAAATATTAAAGATATTGTCAAGAAAAATTAGAGTTTATATTCAAAAGTAGTAGAGTTCCGTGGCGTGTAGGGCCACCGTACTCTCGCGATATATAACTATACAAACCCTACTAGTAGAAAATCAATTATTTGATTTCAGCAAAACCTGTTTTTACAAAGATTCTGTTATGCATGAAATGAAACACCGATGATGGCAAGTTTGTAATACCCAATGTTTTCGTGAAATCGATGTACTTTTACCTGATTTATGCTGGAATACGTGTCTGCCGTAAAATACCAAACTCCAGCTGAACCGAGGTAGTCCTGTGGACTCGTTTCACGAGTCGAAGTACTCAGTTCACACCTGCTCTCTCGCCTCCAGTAATTGAACGACTCGCAGCCCGGGGTGATGTCGCACTCTCTGCCGCACTCTATCGCGCTGAAGGTGTTTACGACCCTCGAGACGTGGTTGGCAAGGTATCTGCCTCTGCTGGTGGGATCAACGCCGTAGGCCGAAGGCCATGTCGAGCGGCGGGAAAGTGCTAAAACCCCCAGCCAGGAGAGAAGCAGCCACGTGGTGTGTTCTAAAGCCATGTCTGTTTTTGCTGCAACTGGTCGAAATTACAACGTGTTACTTAACACTGCCACCAGGGTAATTTTTCCAAGGGCCAGGCTTGGAGTCCGAGAAACGCAAGTAGTTCTTCTCGATACCGGGTTGATTAGTTCCTTGATGTTGGTACTGCGCATGTCGCAAATATTCATAACCTGTTGCAGTTAATTCTCTATAGACCGGGCCAAACGAAGGCCATGTTATATTTTCTGTCGTTTTGTTGCTACGTTCGCTTTTGCCTGAACTAAAAGCAAACGTAAATCGTAAAAGAAAGTGCAACTCACGAGATATAGTCTGACTCTTTCCCCGGTCTGTAATGATCAACTGTAATAAGAACTCTAAGTTATTTTGAAGAACGTTGAATATGTTCTGAAATAGCAATTTGATGAATCGGCTTTTGACCCAGATCAACAACAGTGGATAGAATACCAAAATTCAATGAAAAGATTGTCCGTGATTTAGGGTGTACTTTGATTGAGCACTGACATGACAAGATTGATTCTTTAAAAAGTCTGGTGACCCATTTCATCATCTGTTGTCGGTTTCGCTAAAGCGTGCGCCCTCTGGTGTCAAACGCCCTCAGCATCTACATATGTTCAACAGTGAAGGCGTTCAGAAAAAGAGGACGCAAATATTGTAACCGGACTCAAATCCCCCCCCCCCCAAAAAAAAAACCAACCCAACAAAACCGCCATGTTAATGCCACAGGGGGATTTTATCCGTGTTGCCGCACATATATGATGAAAAATTGCTGGCTCCACGAACGCAAGAGGGAAGTTCAATCAATATCTCCCACGGACATTCTTGTCAACTATCTTTGCAGTTTATCGACGATGATCTACTTTCGCGTGCAAAATATATAATAACAAAATAAATCTTGCGATTAGGAAAACAGCGGAAACCTCCCTGCTGCATACTCTCTCCAATAAATCACCGCGAACTCAGAAATATCCCCAAGTGAAAGCCTAATCCGCTCGTTGTTAATATATGTTTACCAGTTCGCCATAAAATCCTAGGCGGAGAAAATATATGTGGAACTTAGAGCTCACACTATCACCTCCCTAAAATATTCACAAAGCCTTGTAATAAGTAATATCTTGGATTAAAAATCTTTGTTTTAGGTTATATGTACGATAATTTTGTTAGTTAAAACTCATAATTCAACTGGCTTTACCATGGGAACAAAGTAAACATCGTAACATAGCATACTTCATTTAATGCAAGTTCAATATTATAAATTTTGTACTCAACTACACACAACATACTGATAACGTTGTGTGTTTTACCCATCTAAGGAATATGGATTTTTAAAAATCCTTCTTTTTAAAATCCTCTTTGTATAAAAATCACGGTACATCTACCACCTTGCCAGTACATTATACAGAGAAAAAAATTGACGCTTTCATAATAAGCCTTCATTGATAAATGTCGAGGTTATTAGAGTCTCAGGCAAGTAGTTTGTTTGAGTCCGAGATAAAGATCATCGTCATCAACAGAGCGCCCTCTTGGGGTCATTTTGGCATTTACAGTCTGTCGACAGAGATACATGGGATGGGAGCGATTATCAGGCAGAAAATTACCTCAGCTGAAAGAATCAGAATACAAATTACAAAGAAATACAACGTAGAGGGCGCTTTTACATGAGGAGAATTTTTTTGCAAAAAGAGCGCAAAATCATGCAGGCTTATGATCTTTAACACCAACCATCATGGAACTACTGTTATTTTCCATTCATAAGCACTTCCGTCGCTTCTTATAAAACAATCATCACGTTTGAAGTCATGTATATGTGGTGTGCATGGAAAAATATCAAAATTGAGGGATGGAAGATGCGCGGTGTCGTTTGAAGTCGTTATGTGGAATTTGTAGTCTGGTGCACCCTGAGTTTATAATAAAGTTTAAAATTTGAAAACAAACTGATCTCCAAGTGAAAGTCTTCAGTTTATTTTGGTTTGTCACATCAATGAAGGGAATCAGAGTCCATTAGAAAGTCTTCGGCAGAGAAGGAATGTTGTTTGTGACGAAACAGTAAACAATTTAGCAAATGGTGCGATTTTGAACAAAGTATTACAAAGTTTTTGTTATTTCGCTTGTTTATTTTTCAATTTCTGAAATTCTTAACGGAAAGGTGATAAAATCTTTAAAATAGGTCCTTATAAACAGCATCTTTAATTTTACGACAAGAAGCACCGACATAAATCTGTTTATTTAAACTTGTCTGTCAAGGTCACCATTAAGTTCTCTTGAAACGCTCATCAAGTTTCCAAACTGAATTTAAACCACCCAGTCTGTTATAAAGCTGTTTTGAAAAAAGTTCGGCACCATACAATGAAAATGGAAAAACATTTGTCATGAGATTTGTGTTGCAAAATACACTTTAGAATTCGCACTCAAGAGAAATTAGATAAACAGGATTAACGTATTTTACAATTTCTTTTAAATGAATGACGGAACAGGAGATATTTAAAAGATAGTTACGTTTTTTCAAATTGTCAATATTAAAGGAAAGAATATTCCGAAATTCGGGTAAACGTGCCTTGAATATAGGTGTTTAAAGGTATACAGTCACCTGTAATCTAAGTATGCCCATACATGGTCAAAGGGGCGTTCCTTGGTATTCAAAATGCCCGTGTGAGGGCGCTATTTTTAAGAAGCGGCCACAGCTTAAATCTGTGATTGGTTAGACTTTCTCTTTCCATACTAACTGTGGCAAAATTGGAATAGGTGACAGTATACCTGTAAACTTTCGCTAATACTTTACTGAATGAAAGTTTTAATGTACAGAAGTCCGAGGTTTCCGTACAAACATTTGCACTAAAGAAGCCGACATAACGAGAATTTACCGTTATCTGAAACTCAAAATGGCCGCCATTGCATTGATTAACTGTCTCGTAAAAATAATATTTTGGCTTCCACATTATCAAAAACCGTTATTGGAAGTCGTATTTTTCTGTATGAATATTTGAAAATGGGTCTCTTAAATCTATAAATCAAAATATTCAGTCCGAAAAAAGTTTGCTATAACTATTAGCCAAAAATGTAATGTTTATCCTTCTGACGCAATATAGTAATCGACAATGTGAAGATGGATTTCGCAGCGAGAAAAATTCAGTTAATCACGCAGGGCCTTTCTTTTCGCAAAGCTGTGATAGATAGCTGAGTTTAAAATGGTTTACCCTGAAAATTATTTTTATTGTCGTTGGATGCCTGCTGACTAAACATATGTATCTCAGTAGCATATTGAAAATTGTGGCCTCTCGCATGTATAATCCAAGTTGTTAGAAAGTGATAAATAGCAGTAAGTGTTCAACTTCTTGCTTCAGACGATATATCATGGCAATGTAATTAACAAGAGCAAATGATCACGTGACAATGGAATTACTTGTGGAGTGTTTGGACGAATAAGTAAACACATATTTTAGTTGTGACACGCAAATCTAACAGTGGTTAAAGTTCCAATGGCTGCAACTATTTATGTTTTTTACATCTATTTTGTGTTTTGTTTGTAAAAAGTACAATTTCTTGTTCCTCTACCAAAAATCATGTTGCAATGTCATGTGTTCGGACTTATCAACACAGGCTGTATGTGTCTGACGTCGAATGTCGACGGCTGAACTTCAGGCGTCACTCCAGTTCATTCATCAATGACGACATTGCTTATTCGTAATGTATAACAAAATACGTGGTGTTTACAAGTATACATCATACTATAGGGAGAAGAATATTATATGTAGGAAATGACATGTATTCTATACTAGAAAGGAGATAGTGAAAAATATTATTGTAAGTTTAAGCTATTGCTCCTTCACCGTAACTCTTTCTCTGCATACTACATTCACATCACTTTACCAGAAATAACCGTACGAAGATGTTTTCATTCTGAAAATCTTTCAGTTATATTAGCGCTAACATTCATTGCCCATCCATGGAAATACCGCCAGGTGCTTTTTGCTCACGTACGCAATAAGCCAGCGAGAACGATATATAACGGTAATTTGTGTGAGTGGAAACGGGAAATAAGTAATAAGTCCAGAAGACCGGCATTGTGGATGGTTTAGCCGGGCACCGTCTTGCCCACGGAAGCACACAAGTTCACCTTGACCGTAAATTCTCATCATATACGGACAATCAGAGCGAAGAAATGTAAGTGCGATTCCTCGGCGGGTAATAAATTCTCCACCATATCCCACACCGCACATAACTTCCAACGATGACGCATATGAACGTTAGGCTTTAGTTACGGCTTCCGACAGCCTAAAACAAGTTTTGATTTGAGAATAGACACAAATATCACATGTGAATCCATTTCATTATGGCAAGGTCATGACCCTAATCAAACTCTCCGCCTTATCAGATTACGGCAGATTGGAAATATAGGTCGGCGCTCATTTGTTCTCGGTGCAAATCGTAATTTTCAACAGAGCTTAATTTTCATTAGTTGAACAGCTATAGCGTTATTGGAAATGTTTG
>NC_091938.1:12671927-12736927 GCF_041260155.1 Ptychodera flava
CACGTGATTGAGGTATGACAACTGTTATACTTGACTTATTCAGAGAATTTTTAAAAAGCAGTTTCACATATTTTAGCTGCATATTACATACAGTAAGCCTTGAATTACGAAATATCAAGCATGTCAAAAGTATACACACATACAATAAGAATATCTCTCTCTCTCTCTCTCTCTCTCTCTCTCTCTCTCTCCTCTCTCTCTCTCTCTCTCTCTCTCTCTCTCTCTCTCTCTCTCTCTCTCTGAATGTTAAATAATAATACTTTAAATATTCATATCTCTGTTCGAACCGTATAATTTGGTAGCTGCAGAGTATGACAGTTTTATCATTTCCATTGCACTCCTCGAACCCGTTAAGTTATCGAAAGGGAGCGCTAAAAACAACACATAAACACATCATTAACAGCGTTGTTTCGTGAAACGAGCCCCAGGACCACAATAATATTTGCAAGCCGAGCCTGTTTTCGAAAACCCACGCACAGCAGTTAGTCGTAAAAAAACCAAGAAACGTGTTCATACTCTAAGCTGAGACTGGGAAGTGGCGGTTATGAATAACACTTGCCACTTCTGATTATGAAAAGAGATGAGCGAATAACAGGGTTGATTGGAAAGCAGGAAAGATCTTTCAATCGCCTAATTTGGAAGAAATTAGCCAGTCAATGGCCACCCAGACAGATAAAGTGGAATTTATCCAAAGGACGCCTGGAAACCGCGCAGCATCGACGTATGACGCAAATATGTACCACAGCCTGCTTAACTTCTAATAAACAAATAATTTTACGGGAGCTGCTTTTGATCAAGACATATGGCAGTTGCCAACGGTTAATGAATGGGGTTATCTTGTCTATGCCTGAAAATAATTATGTTTCGAGTTTTCAGGTGAAAAAGCACAATGCAGCTTCTTGCAAAATTAAAAAAGTCTGTTATAAAGCTGTTTCAAGACGGCAAAACTTGCTCATTGGAAAGATAATGGCAGGTAATGAGCTTCGATTGGATTGTGCTCAAAAAATGAGACGTGATGTTAGAAGGCCTGCTTTGATATTGAAAACACGCAGAGATCTGTTCTCTTTCTTGTGTTGCAGTTTATCTTCATTAATTACATTCGGTGATGTATCATTCTAAGGAGCCGTCGCTTGTCAAGAGCGGGGGAGGGCTGTAGGGTATACGGCAAAACGATACATCACCCGGGGAAGAGGCAGGTTACCGCCGGTTCAAGAGGGGAAATTATTCCAATCAAAGATGGACCGACGCATACAAAGGTGGGTAATGCGGCGTGTGTACATTTCATTTAACTAATTCAACACAGTCATTTAACGAAAATCACACGCCTTTTGTGGACCAAAGAGAGTGTCACAGAAACTGACTGCCGTTTTGCAATCAATCTCAATAAGAACACTATTTTGCCTAAAAATGACGATAAATATGTCATTTTGCGTAGACTTTTTGATAAACAACCTGAAGTGACACGCAAAGTTTGCTTAGAAATTGCCTGGTCAACGGAAAATTGCTACAGTCAAGCATTTATGTTCTTGATTTATGCATGGATCAATTCAAAGCGAGCATTTGTATCTTCTTTGACAAATAATGCACAAAACAACACATTCCTGGACCATGGCTATGGGCGATGCCAATTGTACCGAACTTTGAATGACGATCTAACAATATTTTTACTTATAAATATTACTAACATTTTTCGTTGAAAAATATCCTTCAAATATATATATGATATTAATATGTGGTAATGGACTCGTATGTCACAATTTAAAAGATCAAGGGACTGAGAATCCGCGATTTTAGCCGAACACGTGAATTAAACTGAAGATCACGGTATTCTTAATGTTGTAGTAAGAAAGTGGTTATCCATGGTCCCGGCTTTAAAATGCACCAAGAAAGACGTTTATATTTAGGATGACGGAAAGTGAATGTATTGTAACCAGCGTTCGATGGACTTTATGTAACCTTTTCAACAGTACCACGCGCGTTTATACACACTATTAGTGAACCGTCAATGAATTTATTCGTAAAAATACTGTAAATGTATACAATGCGCTAGCTAAGTCCTCTGTTGATTATTTTCCATGCATTCTGAGACAATTTTTGTTCCATACAGGAACCTATGCATACTTAAATCTAAGTCGCCGCTCTACGCGTACGACGCGCAATCGCCATAACAGTACACTTATGTACATACGACAGGAAGGAGAGTTTGCGTAATTGTTTAAGTGCTGCAAAACGTGTCAGGTATATGACAAAGACGCCTTGACATCAGAAGCGAACCTTAATTGGACGAGTGCAACAAGTAGGCCTTGCATTGCAAGTCTGAAGTAGCAATACACCGCTAAACATGAGTCCACGTACACGAGAATTGATGGGCTGTTTACAGCCGGCGCGACAACTATGAAACATTAATTTCGAGGAAAACCTTGCTTTTCGTGGATATTAATTTATAGCCATTCATCATGAGTAAAGAGCTTTCGAAGAGTAATTCGGTTTGCGATCTCAAAAGATCGGTTATATAAAAAACAATAAATCAACTGTCAACCTCAATCCTTTGTTCATATATATATATATATATATATATATATATATATATATATATATATATATATATATTATATATTATATGATATATATATATATATATATATATACATACCAAAACTTGTTTGTATCTTCTCAGAGGGGTAAAGTGCTCGATGAAGGGATGCAGAGCAATATTACAATAAATATGAGAACACATCAAGTATGTTTGGTACCTATTACTCGAGTTTCACGCATACACGCGATCGTCAGATAGGTAGATTTTTATAAAATCTACCTATTTGACGATCGCGTGTATGCGTGAAACTCGAGTAATAGGTACCAAACATACTTGATGTGTTCTCATATTTATTGTATATATATATATAATATATATATATATATATATATATATATATATATATATATATATATATATATATATATATATATATATATATATATATATATATATATATATATACATACCAAAACTTGTTTGTATCTTCTCAGAGGGTTAAAGTGCTCGATGAAGGGATGCAGAGCAATATTACAATAAATATGAGAACACATCAAGTATGTTTGGTACCTATTACTCGGTTTCACGCATACACGCGATCGTCAGATAGGTAGATTTTTATAAAAATCTACCTATTTGACGATCGCGTGTATGCGTGAAACTCGAGTAATAGGTACAAACATACTTGATGTGTTCTCATATTTATTGTATTTATATATATATATATATATATATAGTTATATATATATATATATATATATATATATATATATATATATTAAACAGATACTCATGTCTGCATGTTTATCTGTTTGCATATATGTATGTATGTATGTATGTATACATGTATGTATGTATGTATGTATGTATGTATGTATGTATGTATGTATGTATGTATGTATGTATGTATGTATGTATGTATGTATGTATGTATGTATGTATGTATGTATGTATGTATGTATGTATGTATGTATGTATGTATGTATGTATGTATGTATGTATGTATCAATCAATCTATCTATCTATCTATCTATCTATCTATCTATCTATCTATCTATCCATCTCATTATGCATTTATGTTCATGTATAGATAGACACACACACAAATACAATAAACTGTTGTCGTTACAGGAAAGAAATACAAGATCAAGCAATATCAATAGCAATGCGGTTTGAAGCATGCGTAAATGAGTTTTAGGTTTCTCTGTTCCGATGTATGCGCACATTCATGTCATATTGCGCATGTACGGTTATGTAAAGCATATGTCAGGATAAGTAGGGTTTGCTGAATGTCAGACGTAATTAAAGCGAACGTTGAAGCTGGCAAGTGGTTCACGCCAGCTTTCGTTTTTCACCGACTTGTTCATGAAACATGACTGACACGCGTCAAGCGAGTCTCTCTCCTCGTGATCTTTGCAACCCCAGCGTGTTCCATCACTGCTCACCCCGTTTCGTTTCAAGTCGAGTCCATTAGATTTAATACAACTTACTCTGCAACAGCTGATGGAGGAAGTGGAAGGAAGCGTTGGAAAGAGTGTTAATATGTGAACCCTAGAGACCTTGTCAATCTACTCGAATCTGCATTTGTTGTTAAACGACCTTCCCCAATTTGTTACTTACATAAATGAGAAGTTAAAAGTGATATATTAAGGTAGAACACGCCTCGGGGACAGATATTCGGACTCTCAAACTTTTACAATTCTTTTCTGATCTACACTTGTTGGGGGGGGGGGGGGCTCATTTTAAAGCTCTTGGTATAACAAAACTTTTCACCTCCTTAGTTTCGAAAATTGAACATTTTATTTTTCTTAATAGAGTTAACAAAGGGGTGTCGGCCATTTTGAACTTCAAATATTTGTAAATATTGAGGAATTTGTTTCTCTTGTTCCAAATTTACATGACCCTGATTTTTATTCTTGACTATGAAAGATTCCTCAAGGAAAGTTTGAGCAAAAGTTCAAGTCTTTCACTTTCGAGGCGCATATAACCTTAACGCAAAATGTAGTTTTCACGAATGAGGAATCTCTTTACCATATAGATGAACTATAAATCAAAGCATGGCCTTTGCCTTTTCGAAGTAATGAATAAAAAAAAAATAACAAGAAAATAGACCTTCTGATCAATGCCTCACATAAGAATCCTGCCACTGGCAATTATATTTGTACGTCGGTATAACATTGAGCTGTAATATCTACGCCTACATACGGGCATTAACTAAAAATCAAAGAGGCACAGTACCATATTTCTATCGCATATTCTCCAGCATACGGTGACTGGTGGCATGGCGAACTTCATCAAAAGGTTGGCTAAACTTTGTCAAAACAGGGGTCGAATTTCAGTCTGTTAAGAAAGTATGCGCCTCGAAATCGAAAGACTAAAACTTTTGCTGAAACTTTCCTCAAAGAATCTTTCTACCATTTTCTTTTAAAGTCAAGAATAAAAATCCGGGGTCATCGTGCAAATTTCGGTACTTGAGAAACAAGTTACCTAAGATTGACGGGTATTTGCAATTCAAAATGGCCGCCATTTCTGTGTCAACTCTATGGAGGAAAAAATCCGATTTTCAAAACTCTAAGACAGTGAATTTTTTTTCTTTTTTCCAAGAGCTTTAAAATGAGCCCCCACAAGTGGTAGATAAGAAAAGAATTGGAAAAGTTTGAGAGTCCAAATACCTGTTCTCGACGCGCATTTCTTCAATACTTCTGATAAATGACCGGACTTCGGTCGGTGGCAATACTACTCGACGAGATAAAGAGGGTGCAGCACACTGCGTAAATATTTTCCGAGGAGACTGAACGCACTGCAAGAAATTCCATAAGAACGCTGTGTGCAAAAGAAAGGAGCCCCAAGACGGCACCTGTAAACACGACATCTGAGCAAATCTATTATAAAATCAACAAGAACAAACACCATTTCAATATTGTATGTATTTCTTTATTAACACAGTTCGAATAAATAGGTGCGTCTTAGGACAAAACTACCTTTAGCACGATTGGAACTAATTTGGGGTAATTTGAGAGTGAAGTCTTGTCGGTTTAATCTGCAAATGTGAGCTCATCTGCTTTTCTTTTTAAGTTATACACTTGTTTTAGGAGTAATTTGTAATATTTCAACTTTCTACCCTAACACTTTTGAGAAATTTGAAATATATGAAGATCCAATTATGCCAAATTATTTCCAATCGTGTTCTTTAAAAATATCATGGAAAAAAATTCTCAACAGGTCCACTTTTTTGGTAATCATATCTACCTATCTGAAAAAATATAGATGACTTGCAGGTAATGTTCCGTAAGCACATCTTCTTGCGAAAAAAATTGAGTGACATAAAACAAGTTGGTATGTTGCACAGTTTTGTTTTAATTCACACCATTAATTAAATTGATGGAACTACCGCGATTCCTGCTGACATCTAAGACGCACGGGAAATGCAAAATTCATTGACGATAGGCCCGATGGGAAATTTAGATGTACCTTTCACAGTAACATACTTTAAACATCTGCTCGTTGAGGCAGGCGTGGTATGGGGAACAAAACGAAATCAAAAGTTTGTAATTATACAATATTTCCAGCGATTCACTAATCACTTAATGCGATCACATTGTGTCCAGTTACTGAAACATTCTACTTTGATACTGAATGGTGACAATTGGACGGATTATCCTCTCGGTGAACGTATCTTCATAGTTGAACGACATAACTAATGAAACGATTTGGCAATAAATGTAAATTGTGAATGTGCGTGAAAATACCATTGAAGACTAGTACATTGTCCGTTGACGAGGCCAAAAGATTATGTACCGTACATCAAGATACAAATACACATGCACACGGGTAAAAAATCTGAACAAGCTCGCATTTAAAACGACACCTCGCTCATTTCGAAACTCCCATACGTTTTGAATCATGGATGGTCCTTGCAACGTGTTAACGCATTGTCAAGCATCGATTCCCTTTTTTTTATTCGCATGCAACGGTTCTTGACAAATTTTTGGGGTGCAAAAGTGCAAAGTCGCAATATAAATGATCTAATACGTTTCCCGAATTGTCGGGACACAGGTAGCATCTCTCTCGATGTAAGCGACTCGTTGCCATGACAATTTGTTCACGCCTAATCTATGACAACCAATAACAATCCCGGATCTTTGAAAAAATCGTTCATTTTGATACATATTCTACCATAGTAAATGGCTCCTAATACATGCTATTCTTTACAGAATAGATATAATTTTCTTTACATAACATGTATGATAAAGATTGGTAGGAACAAAGTGCATTATTTGATTTATTTACACAGGTGGCAGTATTTACAAGTGCTCAATTATATACAATGAAAAACAGTTCTGATTGTACTGTTCTCTAGTTTAATGCGCGCGTGTTTTTTTCTCGTATTTTCATAGTGATCGATGTTACTGTGTGCTTGTTGTCGCCCTGTTCATTTAGTTCTGAAGAAATCTGAAATCTGACATCTGAAAGAACATTTCGCGATGTGCGTTCACCAATACATTGCAGAGACAGTTGAAGAATATCAAAAATTAAAGTCATATCATAATTCCTCCGCAGAATATGTTCGCTTCCATGGCTCGGCAACACCTCTAGCCACCACGTGACAGTGTGAACGGGACACATCCAATGGTTTTGAGGCCGGTACTAAGTCCAAGAATGGTATATTGCGCTTAGTAGTTGTTGTTAGCATTGTGTGAACTGAAGATTTGTGTCATAGACAGTGTTGTCCTGACAGTCCATAAGCCTGTATGTGACAGTTTGATTGGTCGTGGAGTGTATCCTGACATCGGTAGGCAAGGTGATCGGGCTGGCGGCAGCAGGCACCGTGAAGAAATTGCTGTAAAGTCCGCTCGTACCCCGTAATAAGTTGTACCATTGCGAGTTTTTTAGAATCTCGAGGGATGCAATCGGATGCAGCGTATCGTAGGTAACAAGTCCATAGAAACCAAACATGCATGGGTCCATCATCTGATGAAATAGAGAAATTTGCATAAATCGGAAGTGGCAACACGACAACGCTGTTCCATTGTTCCACGAAATAAACAACTTCACAATTTGTGACAATACTGGCGACATACAAACAACTACCATATTGAATTTTAGCACACCAAACACAGTAGAAAAATAGAAATAAACTGTCGGACATGCGAATCCAAGATAAGTAACCGCACTGAAATGTGGTTTTTGGATATGTACTCTTATCAGATATAAACATTGAGTCAATTGCTTTTTAGCTGTAAGCAGACAACCGTCTTACAATCTGTCCACTCGATACTTTGTATTCGTCAGAATATGCAAATCAAATAATTATTACTCATTATCCGTAGAGACTAATTATTAATATAAAGAAGTGAACTGTTGCTTATAATTTGCATAAGGCAAACATAAGTCGTTATATGTAAAATATTCCTTTTTCCTCTTTTGTTTCATAAACTATCTAGTCTATCTGACATTCGACAACAAGCTGTTTCATTTGAAATCTGAAAAAATGTCATTTCTTGGCCATTTTTGGTTAATTCCACCCCAAACCCCTCTCTCCTGCCCACTGAGTGACCACACAACTGAACTGGTAACTGAGTCTCCTTTGTGTGAACTTAGACCCTTGGATCAATTGTGTAAACTGATCGCTAGGCTAACAAAGACATGCTGCAGCCTAAAGGCTGAGGAATATTCTTTTCGTGAGGAAAAAAAATAATTTATAGTTTGTCAATCCCATCTATACCTACTTTGCCCCGGAAGAACGACGTACTCATAGTTCTATATTATGAATGCACCTTTTCTGAGAACTTTTGTGAGAGTACTTAAGCAAATAATAACGAACGAATTTAGACACATGAATGCTATCAACAAAACGTCCAAGAGAATATAATACTTGAAACACGATTTTAACTAATTTGGGATAATTGGATGGTGAAGTAATGCCGATTTAATGTACAAATGTAAGCTCATCTGCTTTTTTTTACATTACACACTTGTTTTTATGAGTAATTTGTATTATTCAACTATCTTGCACCCAACACTTTTGGGAAATTTAAAAGGTGTAAAAATCCAATTATCCTAAATTAGCTCCAATTGTGTTTTTGAAACTCATGCCTGCGTTTTCCATTTGGTAATGGTAAGCGCAATTTAACAGTTTACTTCCATGTATTTCTGCAGCATATCACGCGTAATAGGTATTCTCAAGGGCCAGACATAAACACTCTAATTTAAACTGATTTGATTATATTAATATTTTTCGATAAACGTAGAGAATATACACCTTCATTTTAATGAATCCGACATCCGGGCATGCTACTGGTAGTGACGTCACTGAAAATGAGCCGCTTGTGTCGTTTGCAATGATAGCCTTTACGTCCTCGGTCACCATCATGTCTTCGCTGGTCGTACATCCGGGACAATCGGATAGCACTTTTACCACAGCAGTCCCTGTTGGTCCGGTCAACTCCAGGCAAGCCCCGCACACCTACCATATTGTAATTGAAAGAAAAAATATTTCTGTAAAGAAGCAGGATTTCGTTAAAGTTACTTTTTTACTTTGTTAAGTGAATGATAATACGCTTTGTTATAAAGTAGCCGGGCTTGGCTTTGTCAACAATGGAAAAGTTAAGCACACTATGTAAACACTCGACTCATGTGGAATATCCATTTGCAAAAGTCAAACTTACTTATTATAATTGCCAACTTTATTTGTAAATTATAATATAATCAAATGTTTATAATGTATGTTTGTACTTATAGGGAAAATAATAGAACATACATCGGTGTCTTGAAAATCCTTCATGGCCGCCATCATTCCATCCGGGTCAGTCAGTGTGTTGCAAGGCTGACTCGTGATGGCGTTATCAACGTTTACATTATAGACGGACGGAGGACCTAAACAACCGTATACTGCCAGAAAAAAGAAAGAAGGTAAAAGTTAAATTTTTGACTATTCATCTTAATAACATAAAATATCAGGCTAAGGGCGTTATAAGAATTTTGGGAATTCAGAAATACGCGAATGAAAATATTAGGTACTGAACAATTTGAAGAGTCTCAACACATGGATAAATACGAAATTTGGTGTATTGTAGCGTGCTAGGACGGCATGTTGCCTTCACACTTCTGATTGAGCAGTTTCATGCTGGAACAGACAGTTGGTTGAATGTTACGCACCAGTATGGGACATAAAATCTATAGCACGCGGAGTGATACTTGATAGTGAGCGAATGATTAAAACAACCGTATCACACACGTTACGCACCAGTGTGAGACACACAATATATAACACGCTGAGTGGGATGTCTAAGCTTACTTGCCAATGAGTGAGTTAGTGATATAAAGCAATCATATTACAACGGTATAAAAGGTTACGTCAGGTTATGTCACATACAACACTTCTGTTGTAAAGACAAATACATTTAATGCACCCGGTCACAGTGAAGGGACAACAACTGTATCTTTTGATGCTATTTTCATTTTTCTTCCATAAATTGGGTACACTTCTACTACCCTGACTCCCTCAGTGTAATGAAAAGTATTTGCCTTTCAAAGACAGTGCATTATGTAGAATGTGCAACGAGATGCAAATTTTGTTACTAGAGAAGCAGATTACCTGACGTTTACCGATATTTGAAATTAAAAATGGCCGCCATCCCTGTGTTAACTCTAGGGGGAAAATTACATTTTGGATTTCGAAAAACAAAGACTGGGAAAAGTTTTCTATCTCCAACAGCTTTAAAATGAGGCCTCCTCCCACAAGTAGTAGATCAGAAAATAATTGTAGAAATTTGAGAATCCAAATGTCTGTGTCCGAGGCGCGTTCTACCTTAATCGTCAGCAATAATATAAGACATTATACACATAGATAGTATTGACTGGTTGAACACTCTGCATTTCGATATGACTTCTGGGGTAGCAAAAGAAACTGTGATTTTCAAAGCGAACAAAATTACTGGAAATGACTCAAAAAGTTACCGTGAATGGAGCTTTTAAACAATTCCGGGCGCCTTAATAACCTATGACCTAGCGTAAATGGTAAGGCACCATTCATTTGCGTCACCAGGTTAATAGAAAGTGATCGGCAACCTTTCGTCGTGTTAATTCGGGGATTTACAAAAGTAGTTCATGTTATTACTCGACAAGCATTGACATCGCGACGAGAGCGAACGGCCGAGGACGTAAAAATGAGTGTATCATGTAGATAAACTTTATATCGTGTAGTGATGGCGGTAAAACTGCGTCATCATGATCTGAGTCGACGACTCCTTAAAGCGAGGACAGGTCTAAATGTACACAATGCTATAATAACAGTGTTAATGTTGTTAGTATACTTAAAAGTGTTCCATAAAAGGTTGGCTGGGGCTAAGGAGTAACCAACATTGAATTAGAATCTCCCGGTGGTTCAGAATATTAAAGGTGTTTAAGTCGGTAGAACGTCGGTAGAGTCAAAGGGATAAGAAATTTCAGTTTTGGAATTTGTAACACGTATACTGTGTATTTTCACTGGGTGCAATGACCCAGCTTCTCGTTAGACTTCACAAATCACGTTGGGACGTCAGGTGTTCACGTTCAGTACAACAACACAGGTTATATTAAGTACATGTTGACAACTACAAGGTGTGCAATGACGGGCACAAATCTTACATAATGGCTTGTATGTTGGTGTCTTGATGGATAGATATACCGTAACATTACACCATGCAATATGCGACCGTTATATAGCTTATTATGACCTGCTATTCTAAAGTCTTTCCGTAAACACTGACAAAGCTATTTTAAGTCCGGATATGAATTCGCAATGAATTATATTGATTCGTTTAAACATAGTTTTGATAATGTCCACTATCCGCAACAGATATTTTGATATCGCGTCAGATGTGTAAATAATATCGTGAAAATACCAAAGCAATCATTTCTTGGCCTATTTGCCACTCTCGGGTATCAGAGAGACATACAAAGGTATGGGAAATTGCTGCGATAGAAATATCGATGACAGCAATTGGCAAGATGTTACCTGCTTCTTCACACCGCGAACCAGTATACTCCATTGAGCAGTGGCAAATAAACCCATTCGAACTGCAGTCTGCTGCGCATGCTCCGCCGTTGAAACAAGCACCATCTGGGCATCCACCGCCGGACTGCAGAGGAAAAGATAGAGCGTTACATTAGACACATAAACTTCTCTTCGTTTGAATAATATGACTAGATGCTATGCAAGAACATGAGCCATGTATATCTTTTGATAATGTCCAATCGATTGCGCGCTGGAACGTTGGTAATATACTGTTTTAAATTTTCGTGAGGTAAATGAAATAACTGATTATTTTCCATCGATGAGAGTGAGCCAGGTTTCGTGTTTTATTTTAAAGAATCTCTTGCAATTGTACCCATAATTTCTGAACAAACATCAACGATTCTACAACGACAAAGTCATGATCACTGTCTGCAGTCCACGATTTGCTTAATTTTTTACAAAGTTACGGTTAACCCAAAGATCCAATTTGAAAAACTATATTTCCTGATGGATCTTTTGAAATGTCGACTGACACGTCCCAACGTAATGTACCACAGGTCTTGCCTTGTATTTTTTTTCAACATCAGATAATATGCATATTAGCAACTTTTGGCGGCAAATATTTTTTGCAATAAAAGCAAAGCTACATGTAGCGGTCACTAATTTGAGCAAGGTTTGTCTAAGAAGTATGATTTTTCTCAGTATCTAGAATGGGTGTCACACAGCGTTCAACGTTGTATGGAAAACCGTTCTGAAACAAAATGTCGACTGGCAACCTGCGCACAAACACGCAATTGCAGTGATATCAATGAACTGTACAAGAGCGTTTTATTGTACGAGTTTCAAAAGGAAGTCTTACAGGGCTGCCACAGTATGAAGTAATTATAATTGCCCCAATACTATGCACTGTTCCACTTTCCACTGTCATTTAGTGTGAATGAGCACTTAGGAAGAAATCTGCATGACCCGGTTACCCACATCAAACCTTTCGTAAAAGGGAGATCGCACACGTGGTTATTGTTGGAGAATTCTTTTATTTGTAAGCGATTGGTTCGCATACGCAAAATCCAACGATATGTCACTCAAGACGGATTTATGGTTTTGTGAAAAGAATATAATAAATCGTTCTGCGGGGGATAATTCGTTTTGGAGAATGGAGTAATATTGTTTTCCTATCGTCGACAAGATTGGCTCGATACATACGCTGTCGCGTCGAGTTCCGATTCATCGGGCAACTAATGGTACGATAGAGATCCAATTTGCGATCGGCTGTATTGACGATATTGGTTTAGTTAATTGAGCTTTCAATCAAAGCGCTCAATCTTCTCAACGCAACAGACTCTATCGGGATATCATAGCGAGCGACTGAAGTAAACAGCTACAGTATCGAAATTAAATTTCCATATGAAATCTGTCCATGGGCATACGTGGCATGTTTAAGGCACTTAATCAACATTGCTCTACGAAAGGTTACATATTTTACAATATATATGCAGTCTATATAATCTAGAATGGGCAATATTAATGCTTAATACATGTATTATATTTTGAAACTCTAGTAAGTATAGCTCTTGTTGATTTTGTTGCGTGCGTTCGCTTGTCTGACGTTTACCATTTAATGCTATTAATTCATATCGTTAACTTTCAATCTACACGCGACGATTTCTCGACTTAGCTTAACACGTTCATTTCACTCGCGCCTTTTCCGACCTCATATAGAGGAAATTATTCATTGACTATCGTTCCATAAGAGCGCTCCTTCATTCGAAGTTTTTAAACCTTTTGTGGTGATTTTAGTTTATCCAATCAACGTTTGGTTAGCTCGTGGCTTTTTCATGTAAAAGTACAAGTGTCTTTTCAACTCTCCCTGTTTCCACATTGTTTCGCGAAGAAGAAATAGATATGGAAAACAATGCCCCGCTCCCACTATTAGGTGCTCAAAGTTATACACATACACACTATATATTATATATATATATATATATATATATATAATATATATATATATATATATATATATATATATATATATTTGTACATTGGTATTCTTACTTATCGCTATCAAGATTCAAGATCCCTCTGTGCGTTCTCTCTCTCCCCTATCTGTCTCTCTGTGTCTGTCTGTTTGTCTGTCTGTCTGTTTGTCTGCCTGCCTGCCTAAGTGTTCATCCGTCTCTCTTTCATGATTGCCGATCTACACAACACAGAAGAGAAGCCGGGAGAGAGTGGGCGAGGAAGAGGGGGCGGAGGGGAGATAGGGAGAAGGGCATTTTTATTTAATTTGAAATTGACAACTGCACACAGGCCAAGTTTACATCCATTTGATCAATTTCACAGCAAAACAAGTGAGCAGTTTGCGTGCATTGGTTAACACACAGACAAATAGTACAGACTGGAAACATGCCTTTTGTTCCATGGTCGTCTCGGTAGACTATTGGCTTTTCATATTAAAATGAGCTTCAAAGATGTTAAACTTTTTGGAGGTTTTGTTTGTGGTTGATAATTGCACGAGATTATGCGAAAAATACGACGAGATGGCATCGTACTGCCAGTCGCGTAGCAACCATAGTTACTTTGTGAGCTCTCAGGCCGGAAACACTGCTTCACGCCAATCAAAACATAACACGCAAGCAGTTTCATAAACATGTCCTTCCTTGACGCACGTGTAAAAGACGGTATGACTGACCGTAAACCATTGAGTAAAACCAGACAGTATCGATAAAAGACTTTCAAATTTGGTTCAAACACACTCATTATATATTCATAAAAATATGAGAGGAATTTTAAAACGGTAAAACTCACTTTCCTGAAGCTCAAAACACTCCCGTTTTCGCCAGCACGTCAATTCCGCTCAGCACCACACGACAACAACAACACAAACTTTGCTAAACATACTTTCGCTTAACAATTGGCGAAAATCCGAAAATTACCGAAGGATGCATGGTCGGCACTCTTCGGAAAAGAGAGGCGAGAGTAACCTGAGGCGAGGCGAACATGGATGGGTTACGTAACCGCTTCACGCCTTAAACAATACCCGTTGCGAATCTTCGTATGTTTCTCTGTGGGTTAACAGCAGGGATGACAAATTTAATTGCAAAGAAACCCGCTCATGATGGGTCATCTGTGGTATCGATGTGGGCGTGCAGGTTTATGAATATATAAATTATGTAAAATTTATTGGCGGTTAACTTGAAGCTCATACAACAAAAATGTCGAAGGTTACAGCAAGAAATATTCCAGGTGTTACCGACTAAAATGGGAAAGTTTTGATGATTTTACCAGCTGACAGACACTGTTTTATCCATCCGCGAAAATGCACACGGTCATTCACACACTGATATTGATCTAGAAACAAGTGCAACATCATTACTCAGGATATGATTCTTCCTTCGACGAGCAATATTGTGTACTGGTATAGCTCATCATAGTGCCATAAACATTCGCCTTGCAATAAAAAAAAATGATGCGGCGCCAAGCCAAACACTTCAAAGAAACAACTTTACACAGCAGAGCACGGAAGTGTGGAGTATTTTAAATGACTCCCTGAGCCTCAATCGAGCGTATATGATATACCTACAAGTTAACTGCTGGCGATAAAAACGCGTGACGGGGTTACATATATTTCTCTCTGAAGTGGGAGTGATGTAGGAGGTCAAGGATATCAACTGAACTTGAAGCATAAGGTAGCAGTCGTACCACCGTCGAGGCGATTTGTTCTTAATTATCGGATTGGTTAGATTTAAGGTGGATTTATAGCGTGGCTATAGCGTGAAAGACAAGGGTTTGGTAATCGCATTTTATTGACAACGTCCGTGTTTGGCATTCATTCAATAATTCAGTGAAGCCGACATTGATAAAACTGCGGTTGGTCACCAAGTTGTATTAACAGTAGGCTAGGGACAGAATACAGATTAGTTAGTCACTGGTGACGAATTTTACAGTCGTCCATACGAAGGAAAGCTAGAAGCCATGATCAAATTTATATTTGGACCATAACTACGTTATGAAAGTCCAATAATAAGACCGCTAAGCGATGTAAACCCTTTCTACAACCTTTTTTCCAGCCGATGGCGTCCAAAAAGGGCAAAGTCACATTTTTATGACATCATCTTAGCTGCTTTAGAGACTTCATTATTCAAAATTGTATGTTTCTGATGAAATACAGATCTTAAAATATATGAGGCTTCAAAACTACCCGTTCCATACATTAGAGGCAATAATGTATGGGAGGATAACTTTGATAAATTTGAGCGACGAACGCCCTCGAGAATGACTTTGTTTTGAAAATTGCACCTGTATCGTTTTAAAATTTGCGTACGTGTTATGGATTTGTTTGCTGTGCATGCATACTGAATCTGTCTGAGTCTGATCGCATCGTAAATTCGACGAGCTGTGCCAATTGAAATCGTGTGATCTTTGCAATACGACTTTTTAAGCATTCAACCGCAATTATTATGAAAAACTGCGAATATACATGGCACGGTGAAAATTGCACTCGTAAAACGAACACTTACAGGGGTGCTCTCAGAACTTCAATTTTACCGTATTTGTAGGCACCTCGCTGGGAGGGGCAGTTCTAAGTGCTCCCGTACAAAGATCAACCTCTCTTTGATAATATCTGTGAATTATAATGGTGCAAAATCCCAGAGAACTGATTAATGCGCCCCAGGGAAGTTACATAATTTAACCGAAAGTGTTAAATCTGACATATCAGCGACAAAGGTTAATATATAACACGTCGCCCTTACTTGCCATCAGTTTTTCCAAATAATGTCTTAGAATTACTCCCCGATCTCCACACTTTACACTTATACGTTGTATACAATATTATCTTTATCTTGTCAGTTTAACACATATTGATACACCGTCCTTTCTCTGTAGCAATTACTCCCCCAAGATGATTTTCCGGCTATTCGCCATCTGTTTTAACTTGCTTCCTTGTCCTGTAACCACTTTTTACTAAACTCCTCCTGTTAGTGGGATGAATGTGGTTTTAAACTATATCATGTCCATGTAGGAGGTCGAAATAAATAAATAAATCAATCAATAAATAAATAAATAAATAAACAGTCTATGGGCTCCAATATTTGTGGAGCAATGTATCATATCCGGAGGTTGATCTTCATGGCACTTAAGCGACACTGGCTATAGGTTTCGGATTATTTCACCATCTAAATAATTCACATTATTTAACCGTTATGCGTGCAATGATTGGGGAGCAGTCGATCGTGAACGATGGTTTTATGTTGTCAGGTTCTGTAGTAAAAAAGATGGTGCACTTAGACAAAGATATTCCGACGATATGTATTGCCAGCCAAAGAAATACCAACAAACTAACTTATCCTGTCATTTAATACAACGTCCACCTGCTAAAAACTGGCATTGTAGCTTTGCCGATGAGAGAGCGATGGTTTACTGGCCAGATGTTCTTTTTAAGTGTAGCAGTTTCAAATGACAATAAGACATGCTTGTTATCTAGTACTCAATTAAATAAACCAATCTAAGATATACTTTGATGGGAACCATACACTCCTTTTACGTCATTTGCATGCAATGGGTTGCACCCAAACCCTGCTTTGTTCCAACCTACACGAAATGTCGGCGTGATGCTACATATGGTATAGATGTACTGGAACGATATCTATGCGACGCAAGATTTGCATTTAAAGAGGTTCCTTAACTATGCAATCACAGATGTCGCTATTTCATTTGCAATGTGCTACTATTCAAAAAAGTCAATTTGATGACACAAGCCGTAAGTGGGTTCTTCAAAATTAGAAGAGAAACCTAAGATTGATGCATGAGTTACGTTATAAAATCTACGTTCAATTATGATTTCTCCAGTTCATGTTGGTGAATAGTTCTGCGATTGCACTGTCTCAGACGCAAGGAATGTATGGATATGCCACTCGCAGCATGCGCCCAATTTTCATGCAATATTACGAATACATATTTTGTTGTATTGAGATAATGTATATGGCAAATATAACATAACGTTCATATATATATATAATATATATATATATATATATATATATATATATATATATATATATATATATATATATATATATATATATATATTGCCCTTCATCAGTCACGACAACATGATGTCATTTCGGGTCATAACATGATCATCAATAATCAATTTAGAAAAAACTCGCGAGAGCGAAAAACTAGCATTCCCCTCTTCAGTTGTGACAAGTCCTCCACGCCTTCGTCGAAATTATCAGGCTGGTATGCAAAATGCTTTACAATGGGTAAACCATTTACACTGTATAGGAAACACCTTTATGCAATTCTAATGCATAGAGGTTGCAGGCAAGACCACATCTGTAAAAGCAAGAAGATGCCGAAGAAAATTACCAGTGCATCAACTACTATAACTTAACAATGTTTAAGTGAAATAGGTGGAAAACATTCCGTCATGTCACCTGCTGTTAGAAGGGTAGTATTAAATCGCACCATAGGTTTCAATCATCTCCGTTTATCAGTGTCCTTCAAATATCTTTTAAGTTATTTACCACATCCGGGAAATGCCCAATTTCAGCGCGCAGGGCTGATATATTTTTTTCATATTCACAAAACAGTAAAATTGAATAAAAACGTGCGGCTGAAAGTAAATGTACGACTAATGTAGCAATTGGCGGTCGATTTATTTAATGGGACAATAAATGTTTCTGTTCCGCTTGTGAAAAATATCGCAGTAATATCGACCGGAGGTTCGTCAAGTTCCGCCTCAAGATGACCGCGCGTGCAAAAATACAAATTGACAGCATTTCATCGGTCAACTCCTGCGAACCGAGATCTGCAATTCGAAAATAACAAGATGGGCAACCATCAGGCACATGGTTTTATGCCCGACTGACGGGTAAAGGATTTTTTGTTCTATGCTCCGACAATCACCGTTATGCAATTTGCTCGAAAATGCAGTGGTTATCTGTTGTGTGTATAAAGCGAAGCGGGCTAAATGTTGTTGCACAAAGGATCATCAAATCGAAGTAGACAGCATAAAAGCCGGACATTTGTGTAATTATTCCTGAGAATCTAACAATTCAAATTTATCAGTACTAAGATTACAGAGATGGCAGACAATATACAAGAGCCGAAAGGCAGTTTATCACAACATATAACCGTAAATACCTACTTTGCTGTGCATGACATCATTTTTATCAATTTAAAAGCAGTGGTGCTCTATCTACATTGACTAACTCAGACTTTATGTCTGTCTCGCTTGGTCTGTTTAGGGACGACTGCCTTTCATGCCTCTCAGTAAACTGTTGTAGTCTTTTTTCCCTAAAATGATCTACTCTAAAATGTTGGTCTCACGAGGAATATCAAAACTTGAGATCAACGCAACGATACATTTTGATAAGCCGAGAATGCATCAAAACTTTGATTAAAAGCAATCTACTCAGTTTTAAACGGGTTCAAAGGACTTGCGCAGAATTCATAAAACTTTCCACTCTTTCGCTGGGAGACTATTCTTCGAAGGGAATAAAATTTGATCGGCGAGCCCTAACTTTGCGCTAGCAAACTCGTGCCATCGATATGATTACCCCCATGTTTGTGGCTTCATTAAGGTTCGAGTGAATGACATCGCGATGCTGAAAATGTTGTTTTAACTTCAGTATCTAACAGCGCATCTTCTTTGTAATTAACTTACAACTGTATTTTTCGCTCTTGTGTCTTAGAAGCACTTAGGGACCGTCTCAGATTGTCGCAGAAGTTCAAAAAGCGAAATTCATTCGTTTAGGGGGGGAGGGGGTTTGACCTCCATTCAATTAGTGAACTTCACTTTCGCACTTTTATTTTCGTGCGTTTATTTTTAAATTAAAGAAAAACTGCATACTCGTGCCAACAAATTTGTAACCGTTTCCATCTTGTTTGTGCCCCAAACACAATTTACCGATAGTAACATTGTATCCTAATCATTTCATTCATCAAATTATACAAGACAAAAAGTATCATTTTTTTAAAATGTGCTATTTATAAGCGTCTGCTCTAACCACTAGATGTCTTTATTCTCACTTGTGATGCACCTTGTCATAGTCGTTTTAATATGATTGAACATGCCTGGGCCCCTTGTCAAAGTTTCTCGCTTATTTACATCCCCTACCAAGTACAAATTGCGTGTTCGCAAAGACAAAGAACAGCACAAGAGATGCAAATAGGGAAACTGACATAAAATGAAACTTTATGCGGTTAAAATGCCTGTTAGTACTCAATCCGATCGATTACTTGAATTGTAATGTGGCAAGGGTAATAATACGTCTTTAGTAGCTATAGCAAATAGCAAAATGCAATATTGTACTCTCAGGCAGACATGAACATTTCGCACTTTTGAAGTTTCGTTTAGGGGGAGGGGGGAGGGGTTTTGATCTAAACGAAAGAAATTTCGTTTCTTGAACTTCTGCGACAATCTGAGACGGTCCCTTACATGCTGATGTTTGTAATTCAATTATTTCTTTGTATCTCGGATAATAATTAATAGCAAAACAGCCATTTATTGATTGCATCATTTATTTAATTTTGTTTATTTCTTTCCGTGTTTGCTCTTCGTTCATTGCATGCGCATTATATGGTGTACTCCGCCAAGTGTCATTCTCAAATGCCATTCATTCTTGTTGGAAGATATATGAAAATGAGGCAATTATCCTGGAATAAGCACTTTGCTTTAATGAAATGAACCACTGCAGGGACAGCAAGTTAACTTCGTATCAGAGAGATGTAGTAATACGTTAAAATGTGATTTGAATCACTCATAATTATAAACTGGCCAAACAAATGTCGCTCCTACTAGCTGAGAAAACGGAAAGTTTAGCATAAGGAAATTATACGTTGTTATAACTTAAAACTGAAAACGGGACAGATTTTCGAAAAGCTCGCCATGGTTGATTAAGTGGCCAGTATGCTGATAAATGGACTGGTAAATTTGATCACACGCGTCGAGTGATTTCAGATTGAAAGCCTGGTCGGGGCTTGGCTCGTTGGGTTTTAATCTAAAACGACATCGCTATGGTGACCAACAGAGAAAGCACAACTAATTAGAACGATAAGATTGGCCCAACAGAAAGAGCTGGGCAATGGCGCGAATATACTGAGAGGAGCAAGTTCGCCTCCGTGCACTATACCTTTAGCCGATGTGTAATGAGGTCTCGCTCACCATGACTAATTTGTGCTCCGTTGACTGTTGCAGACAGGTGACGCTAAGCACCATTCTGTATTCATCATGACACCTTGCACGCCACGAACTCGTGCTCCATTAGGTCCATTTACAGATTGTGAAATCGACGGTTCATCTGGACCGTCGATAATGAAGCGTGACACATTGAGTCTGCACGCACGCCATTCAAAAATTGCCTAGGCTTGGGTTGCAGATATGCCTGATCTGCAAGTTAACATTTGCATGCAACCCTTTGTCCCCTAACCAAGACGGCAGTCGATTACATTTAACTGGTGCATAATGGCACCACCATTTTCAAGTAAGAGCAAAACATGCTCTTTCAACTCAATAGTCTTATACCACAGCTATGGAACACTAAGAATATCAAATTTTTACAAACTCTTCGATTTCAATTTCTTCAAAATGACTTGTATTGTAAATGTATTGACCCCTTGTAATGACTTTAAGGTAAAACAAGGCTTGAAATGGACTGTACCCATGGCCCCCGAGCACCAAACTCTAATTATCGAACTTTTGTCGTTACAGTGACACGAGTGAGCTCAGGTGTGTTGTCTGTGTATGAGAGAAACGTTTGATAATTTAAATGAGCAAGATGTCATTGGATTTTGAAGACTACATTCAGCGAACAGAATGTCGAAATGTGCCGTCACTTGTTAAAAATGTACTAAAACGGGCAAAGCGGTAGATGTTCTGCAGCGCTAACTGATCAGTATGCAGTAGCTACCAATGGACAAACCGAAAAGGCACATAGGTTCATTTGGTAACCTGCGCAAAGACTTCAACGGTACATTTGCACTGTTGAAAAAGTTAATAATTCCGTTTGCTATGAGGAAAGCATTGCCACTTTACCGTGTCAACAACCCTCTCAGTCTTACTCTCTGGGTAATCCACAATCAAAATGGTTATCCTAAAACGAACCTTTGATTGACAGGCGTGGAGACGATTGAATAAATAGACTATGCGTCACTCATTTAATTGACCTGTGTAAAACATAACCAAGGTATACTACTTGGATTTAAAACGGCGATTTATCTGGCATTGACAGATCAATATGTGGTTTGTCAAGGCGTCGTCAATTACTTGTCTCTACAAATCACCGAATACTTGACATAAGCAGCCTGAGTGCATACACATATTTTGTGCCAATCATTCAATAAATTCGCCCTTGAACGCCATTTTAATGCATGCATTCATGTTTGTCAATTAACTACCGTGATAAGGCTGCAGGCACCCTGCCGTGAACCACACAGAACAACTAATAGCGTTCTCACAGCATACTTTCGATACCACTTGATATATATATTGCGTTAACACATTGGTACTCTCGTTATTCATTGCACAACTACATCGAATGTGATGGGATGCCAAACGTTCGCAATGTCTATTGTCTGTTGATTAGTGTATTGCTCGTCAGATACGCTTGTTTTCTCCGATTATTGTACTGTTATATAGGACAGTCGATACTCATGGAATCAGCTTGAAATCCGTATTTCACTTGACATTTACTTTTTAATAAATGATGAAACTTCATAATCACACTTTTGCAGTGTTTTTTGTCCAAGGACAATTTGACCAAACTGTGACACGCTTCTGAATAAAACCCAAAAAGTACAATAAACCGCTAAGCAAATACGTTTCGTGGAAAGTAACGTAAATGGACAGCAAATACTTGCATAACTATTCTGCGTACGTGAGAGTACAACCAACGGTTGAATCTCACACTTTCTTATACACATGGGGATACCATTCCTTCCTGCTCCGTGTATTGATTGGCTGTCTTAATTGCGGGTCATCGTAAAGGCTTTATCCGAGTGAACTTTAACAGGGTTTGTGACGTTGAATGAAAACCGACAAAAAGAGCGCTTACATCGAGACCAACCGGTCACGTGATCAATGCTTTTAAGCCGATATCCCTCCCGGAAGTGACCCTAAAAGGCTGACCCCTTTACAAGGTGTAACAGGAAATAAATTCAGGGTTGATTTTCATTCGACTGTAAAATGGTTTGGTCGTCTGCATTAATCAAGAAAATAACCCAAATTCTTCTAATTTGTTTTACAAGCGACATGTAAACCCAATAAAATATTTATAGTTATGACACTCAAAAAACGGTAAACTTTTCAATTCTGTGACACCTAGTAACCATAAGAACGAATTTCACATTCTATATATCTTTAAAACACTGTTATGGTAACATATATCTCTGTACTATCACAGTCTGACTCATGGTGAAGCTGCATGTCAATCTTAATCGATATCTTCAGTTAACAGCACTACTTGGCATAAAAAGTACAAGTTGTTGAGGTCAACACTACATTAAAAGTGAATATATCTACATTAATGAGAATTTGCGACTGCGTACTCGGTTCAGGAAAGGGTTAGCCGAGTCGAAGGAAGGGGAATTTGATGTACAACCTACTTTCAGTTCGTGCAATAGATTTCAAACAAAAATGAGTGTTCACAATAGTTGGAAGGATATACCTTGGGGACAAAAGAGAAAACCAATATTTACAAAACTAATCAAAACCATGTGATTTACGTAGATATATAAGCACGATGGATATTTGGTCAACAATAGATTGAAACAACGTTCGACTTGTGTGAACGAAAACTTCGAATTTCAATTTCTAGCATAAAAGGCTGCGTCGCTCTGTCACGGATACGGTTTTCACTCTCCCAATTTCGATAAAAAACGACAAAATGTCAACTGATAATAATTCCAGGGACTACCGATTTAAATCTACAACCAATGACATTTTATGTGCGACTATAAAGCTAAGATATCAGTAGCTCTGGTAACGGCGCGATTTCATAGCGATTTTTTCTTGAAGAATTAAAATTCGATCACACATGTACATAGTCTTAGCCTGGTTAGTTTCTGAAAAAAAAAACTGTAGAGGGCTTGACATGAACAATACAAATTTAATGAAAATAATGAGTGGTTTTTGAATGAGATGAATCATAGTTTAGCGATATATGGCAGAAAAACTACGCCGAAGCACCAGCATTCAAATAAACACTCACCAAAAAGCTCGCTAAACATGACACCAAGCTCGAATATTTCAACACACATTTACGAGTATTAACATGATATTGATATCGAGGTTTTTTCGAATGCCGGGACAGTAGTAAAATTTACGATTCTTAGGTGGTGTGGTACTGATGAGACATCGTCAGTGTTCATCTTTTTAAAATAGAGTTATCAAAGACTGGCATAATTATAACCACTGGGTGGCTTACATGTCCGATTTAATAATTTCTCTGTTTGGACTTATGAATGGAGGATTAAAACAAACAGCGTTGTCCGTATTTGTGCAATTCTCTTTTTCCTCTCTCCACTGATGCACTCGGAGTGTAAATATTTTTATGCCGATGGTTGACCAAAAATTATTTGCACGATAAGTACTCACGTAACCGAAAAATCACACATTTTCTGAACAGGGCATTTCCAGGCAAAGCACACGTGTTCACGTCTTTACTCTGTGGTTGCACGTATCCCGTTAACTTAAAAGTGCTTTATCTTTTGAATACACACGTAAAACCACTTCAAGTCGACAGAAGTACACAAAATTATTATGTACTTACGGACTGAAAATAACAATGCTTGCACGAACTCCTACGTCTGAGATGGTGTATGGAGTGGTTTGTAAGTTTGCTACTTGATCGTTGAATATTGAGTGTAACTGCTAACCACAGATTATTATGTTTCTCCTGCATGAGTTTCGATAAAATAACACGACGAGCATAAAAGGAATATTAAAACAGTGCATTTGAGACCCTGTCATTACTCAAGCGGCAAACAATTAATGTAAAATTAAGAACCTAACACAGAGTTGGCAATGTACCATAGCTGTTCTTTGCAACAGAGTTGGGTTTAACCTCCCCATTGAAGCTACGGGCTAATTAAATTAAGGGTATGCAAAACTCATTAAAAGACGTAATTTTCACTGCGAATAAATGTGATTGTGTCAGTCTGTCGTATTCAAGCACTAAAATCTTCATTCACCTAATGATGTCCAGATAGTGACGAAAGTATTCTCCTTTTAAAGTTGAGCAACGATTGGATCAATTACCGCGGATTCTCCACCATGTAACAAACACTATCGTTTCCTGTCTTTCCCGTGAAATTACTGTATAAAGAGAAATTATGTAATTTTTCCTCCATATTGACAGCCATCATCTTTGTTGAAACGTCATTACTTGCAAATTAAAGTAACAGCTAGTCCAGAAAAAGTGGCACACCCTTTTGTCTCACGTAATGATCATCTAAAAAATAAAAACGTTTTCATAGTAATGTTTGGAGGGAGGATTTTTACATGCATATAACAAACCGAGGTAAACTTACATTGAATTTTGTTGACGCTATTAGAAAGCAAAATCATTTTCCGGATTTTGTACTCAAATTTTTGTTCACTTCTCAAAAGATATAATTGCAAAGGTTTCACGTAGGCGGGGATGCACAGATGTTATGACAATGCGAGTGTACTTCGGTACTGAACGCAGTGACACTTTTGCGATACTCCGTCAATCACGAAATAACTTGAAGCTTTTATCTATAATTTTAAATAAAACTTCAAGTTCTTATACAATTGTGGCACAAATGCATGATGAACATTCTTTTTCATACAAACGACGTCACCCAACCAATACTTATCACTGAGTGAAGGCAGTGTTTAAAGGCCTACTGAGTGGACATGTTAGGCGTAGTGAACCACACAATTGAGTTCCTAGTATGACATAAATACCAAAGAGGTTACCAAATGAATTCTCAATTTGAACCGATAATAAACTGTCATCCCTCGGCATAAACACACATGTCAGAGCTGTCCTCGGGTTCCCACATCAAGTGGAAGAAATATTTATTTGGGGAGAGCGCACTCATCCGTGTAAGCTAATTTAGAAAATTCAATAAAAGAAGAGAGTAACTATTTAAAATAATGATTCTGTTTATTTTATAACCACCTTAGGCGGTCTCTTCGCTCCAGCCTTGAAATGAGTTGATTTTCGGGAGTCATGCAAATTACATTACGGGCGATAGTTTATGTAAGGCTCCGGGGTTGCCACAAATTATTCAGAAATGGTGTAATTTTTCGCCTCCAAGTCCTGGCACTAATTTATCACCATATACGTATGCGTTTCATGTTGTGGTTTTACGACGGTAGAATCTTCAGGCGATTTGGGAACGCTGTTTGAGAATTTGTTTACAGTGTCTTCACAGAGGTTTTTAAAGTGAATACTGCATCATATTAGTATTGCATTTTGGTGTTGAAGTGAATTTGGTTTAATGGCAGGGCCGTTAAAACGTTTACATTCCGCGAATTTTAGTCGAAATACTTAACGTATAGATATAGATACATAAATTTACAAATATCACATAGATACATAGATATATACAAACATACATAATTAAAAACATAGATAGTTACATGAAAAGATAGACAGACAAACAAATACTATTAGATAGGTACGTACAAACGTACGTACGTACATATTTAGATACATAGATACATGGATACATGCATGCATGCATGCATACATGCATGCATGCATGCAGGCAGGCATGCAGACGGACAGACAGACAGACAGACAGACAGACAGACAGACAGACAGACAGACAGACAGACAGACAGATAGACAGACAGACGAACGGACGGACGAACGGACGGACGGACAGACAGACGTGAATTTGTTGATCATAGTTAATTTTATGTATTAGTCTTCCATGTTAAATTTATTAAGTAAGTTATATACGTTTGACGTTATCGCATTTAGTTCGGCACGTGTACGCTTCTTTCCGAATCGATTAAGTGTGTGTAAACTGAAAGCTTGCAATCATCATATATCAAGCTTTCATCTTTCGAAGTTTGAAAAACGTCAATTCTGTGTAGCTTTTAGCTCTTAATGAAAACAGACCTGTACAGTAATATGTCACAATGCTTCAGCCGTCAAGATAAGAAATCTACCAAATTGTGTGGTAGGATGAACTTATAGACACTGTCTCGTTTGGGTCTGGAAGGTATTAAAGGATAGAGATACTGCGATGAACGTGTCAAGTAGGAAATGTCGATGTCTTGAAAAAACCAGTGAAGACAGATTTAATGAAAGATTTTATCGGAGAAAGTCTTGGAATTCACAAAACAGATATTCTCTGTTAGTCCGTCTCAGAAAAGCTGCGTTCGATGAATACCAACGAGGCTGCCACTCTGCGAATTTTGTGAAGAGAGATTTTGATCTCCACAGTGCAAACAAGTTGACAGGGATTGAGCAAGTGACACGGAAAATGACATACATGGAATCTGGATTTTCGCGAGAATCGAAGAAAAGGTTCAGTAGAAGATGTGTTTGCTTGAAAAGTTAAACACACGATTAAGTTGCGAAGCAGTTTCACCTCATGCATGTACGATGGATGAATCACTGTAGCGATAGTGATATGTTTCTTTCAAATGAGCCAATATTTCGTTAATATTGCCCGAGATCCAAACATTTGAACCGTTCCACACCTCTTTGAGAAACTGCTGGCCCATTACTTTGGTATGTGTGATATGAAATCCTTGGCATTGTCACCACGTGACAGACAGATATCGCACCCATCGACACATCTATAGATAAAATCACCCGTACGAGACCTAGGATAATGAATTTAACGACAGCATCAGGCTGTCTAAGACCCTTTCAAACATTGACACGTACATTTGAAATTCCAGTCAGGTGTGAATACGGAATACCGGCTCCAACAATAAGACAAAAAAAATACTCAAGAAGTATGCCTGGTAAATATAAGACTGTTCCATGGAAATACCACTGAAACTTGTTTAATTTTTTCGAAATTGCCTCAAAAATCGGTCGCTCACAGCGGCATTGCAACTTCATCTGTGTGCTGGGCTGTTATAGTGCGAGTCCTTGTTGTTTCATACGTAGTGAATACATTCACTGGAAATATTTGTGTTTGTTTCTCTCTCGTGATGTGTACTTTGTAGAGACTAGGAGTTCAATATCATGAAAATATCGGGAAAATTCACTGTACAGGTCCATAAACACCATTCACGGTTTAATGTTGTATGGCGAAGAAAGTGAAATGAACAAATATTTTTTTCGCTAACTGAATTCGACTTTCCTTAATGGAGTCAAAACATGGTTCGAATTACTTTTGAATTACTTTCAAGGACGCGTGTGTGAAAAGAACCGTCCTGGACAGTCAAAATAAATACAATTTTTGTTGGTTTGAAAGCTTTCTAACGCAATAAGTGGGTTGCCGTAAAAGGGTAATAGAATGGCCTGCTATAGTCGTAAAGCCAATGTTACAGTGATGCTGGCAGTAATAGACTGTAGACAGCGCGTAAGGTAAATAAACGCTAAGACAGATATGGAACGTTTCATATTATTGTCGCATTCCAGGCTCTTCTTTTTATGCCGATGTTTAACATCCGATGGTGATAAAACTGAAATTGCAAAGACATCGATTCTTTTTCTATTTCATGAACTCCTTCAACGGTATGACATACCGTTGTATGTAGTCACAGGGTCTTGCATGTGCATTTTGAAAAACAACACATCAATACCAAGTTACGCTTAATTTTACATGACCATAAAACCTTACAGCGCTCCAAACAAGCGTCTTCACCATATAGTTCAAGAGATCCGGCGCTCTCGAAGAATTAAACGCTCTCGATCGGCCTTCTTATGCCTTCTGTTGGCATTATAATTAACATTAGTCGTGATTACAAATATCGGTCTAAACAGATCATAAAGACAACATGGACATGTCTCCTTTCATATTTAGTGAAATTTACAATTTACTAAAAGTTAATGGAAACAGCAACTCCTGTGCTAAATATTAATGAAGTAAGCTGATTAGATATTCTAGTCTGTCAAAAGTATATTTGATCTTTCCTATGTACAAATATAGCATAAAGGTCTTAGAAGATTTCAAAGTAAGACAGCACATGGGTAGAGCATCTATTATAACGTATGACATGAATGAAATACATCCAAGTATTGAATGTTATACTCGTGATGCGAAAACAGAATGACGTCAGTAACTTTCGACACTTGATAGAAATTCGATACTTCAAAATTTGGAATGCTAACTTAGAACATTATAATGCACATATATGAGCTTAGGTTACTGTACATTGTGGCATGTGAAACCATGCCTCTTCGCAACAAGCAAAATAGTCCTATCACATTACTGGCGCGAATTCAGAATAAAAACGGGCGAATACATTTGTCTGTAGCAGTATGCAATTTTACCAGGAGAGGAAATTAGTTGAAAATGTAGTTGTTGCCGTCAATGTAATAGTTTTGTTTGTTGATCTATTTATCAATTCTTTCGTGTGTTTTTAAACGTCCATTAACGGTCGGGGTCTTTTTCGGTCTAAGCTTGTTGATATGTTCTGTACTGGTTTCAAGGGCGATAAAAATTGTTCATTTCAGAGGGGGTTGCCGATAATGCGATGAATGAAAATAGCTTCGATCCTTACAAATACCGTTAACAGATTCTAATTCATGTTTGCCAGTTCTAATTTGGAAAATTTAAGGCTCACTATAAGATTTTTCTTGTAAAGGAGTGAGGTTTATTGCAAAATGTTGGCAACTTCTTTTCATACATCACAATTCATAGTTTTAAGGTTCCAAGACAAGAAATTGACCTTTTTAATCTAACAATTCTCTAACGGTTAATAAGCTCAGAACCCCCGTAAAGTATACATTTTCTGAAAGCCTAGATATACGGGAACATTTTGGTAACCACAGTGTCACCATTGTTTACATAACTATCACGTGACAAGGTAATTTGCATAACCTTTCAAAAATCGGTTTCCCCTATGTTTTGTCTCAATACTTCAAAATATCTGACTCAAACTTGCTGGAATGCAAGCTGTCACAACGCTCTTCCAAAGTGTGTCTCAGATTTTTTATATCTTGCTTAGTTTTTTTGGAGCACAATTTTAAAGAAATCAACTACGGTTAAATTCACCGCTCTGGAAGTTTTTCTGGCATAAAAACTGTTTAAGAAGGTTTAAAAAAATTCTGAGACACACTTTTGAAGACCCTTAGGACAGCTTGCACTCACACAAATTTCAGCTACATATCTCCAAGCATTGAAACAAAACATAGGGAAAACCGATTTTTGAAAGGTTATGCAAATTACCTGTCACGTGATAGGTATGTAAATAATGGTGACACTACGGTAACAAAAATGTTCCCCTATGTCTAGGCTTTCTGAAAATGTATAATTTACGGGGTTCTGAGCTTATTAAACACTAGAGAATTGTTAGTTTAAAATGGTCAATTTCTTGTCTTGGAACCTTAAGACAGGTTCAACATATATTAAATAAAGTAATAAGAGGTTATTACGAAAATACCGCCAAGGACACACGAGGACATTGGCGCAGCGTTCGCGTCGGACGATGCGCGGCGCAAATGTCCGAGTGCATCCTTTGCGGTGTTTTCGTAATTACCTTATTATTATACATCTTGCATTCGTGACTGGGGCATCAAAATGTCAGAGAAGTGACCGTTTTCGTGCAATGTCAACAATTTTTCTTCTGATTTATAGTGAAAGTGTGGAATGCTATCTCGGACGCGCTTCTGCAAGTTCTGGATAGTGTGTGTGCACTACACACGTACGTACAGAGCGCACGCGAGACATGTTCTGGCACTCTTCCAATGAGTCCCTTGAAACCGTTCAACAGTGAACGCGCAGATACAGCCACAGGGGATGGGGCGCCTAGAAACAGTACGTGTTACGGAACGGGCGTTCCGTACGGCTTTTTTAGCGCACGCAAAATTCTATTGTTCTCGATGGTAGATGTATAATAATGCTGATTATAAATAATTGTAACACACCTCATCCGCAGTCTGTATTCTAATTCGCCAGTTGATAGTCACGTGGGATGCATTCTTTTTGTGCTGATCCACGTAAACGACGTCATCAGGCATCATTTGTTGGAACTGTTGCCTGCCAGGCATCAGTTCCGAAAAATGATGCCCGCTGACGTCAAAAACGACATTGACGCGTGCGCGGACCGGAATGTAAACAAAGATGTCGTCTGCGGCCGATCGAAACGATAGTCGAGAATTTTTTTGGTTTATCCTACTTTCTGAAGAAGAATCTAATGCTTTGGTTTCCAACAAGGACTCGAAACGGACGAAAACTATAATCAAAGGTGCATTGAACGTTTTGCAGAAGCAATGCGATCCTGTTAGGAAAAACGTTTTCTTACTGAACCACTCCAACATAGTACATCATAGGCCTACATGAGACAAGTTTTGTGTATAGTACGTTCTTATGCATGGCTACGGATGAGGTGTGTTACAAAACACATATTGACTGGCCATGAGGGCAACAGCATACGTCTTTAACCCCTCGGGCCTGTGAGTCACCCCCAAAAACAGACTGTTTCCCTCGGCCAACGGCCTCGGGAAACAGTCTGTTTTTGGGGGTGACTCACAGTCCCTCGGGGTACAGACGTATGCTGTTGCCCTCATGGCCAGTCAATATGTGTATACTGTCACCTTTACAGCCTTACAACTATATTATTCTACATAACTTGCAGAAAAGTTCAACTGAAACACACAATTTACCACAGAGATTCAGTTCTGATAATGTCACCACACTTATTTTGAGGAGTGAGAATGGAGTCATCATTTTGCACTAGTGTCTTCTTTGCACTAAATACAAGTCATTGTCAATGATATAGTCCCCACTTGGTTATTGAATTTGACGCCATTGACGGAAATGATTGTGAAGTGATATCGGTCAATATATGTGCAGAAAACATTGGAGAGATGTTGTGTTGATGTTGATGTCTGACGAATGACTGGAATTAGTCAGTCTAAAGTTGAGAGATAGTTGGACATGCAATCGATAGTTGCAATATTATATGAAGTCTGAATGTTGGTTTGTGATGAAGATGGATATGGGTGGGCAGATTTAGAAGTCCCTGACGTGGAATACTTCTGTAGGAATTGTAATTTTTTCCAAATTATTGACTTAGCATTGTATGAAGCTCAGTTTTACAAGTACAACAGTAAAACATGACTTGAAACTACTAAACACAAAGGGAAATACAGGGCTGTTAATTATATCTATCAATACAATGACTTTGTCAAAAATGATTCAGATTCGTACCAAGATTCAGCAAATTTTGTCGTCGTAATACGAGACATTTCTCTGCATGAAAGGCGCCTGATGTTCCTGTTGTTCACCTTCATTTAATAACACAATGATAAAAACTAACAAAACTGCATTTCACAAAACTGTATACAAGACATTTGAACGTTTTGAGGAAATTTCAGAATCAGATTCAGAGACATATCTTTTCAAAATCCCAGAGCTGACATTCATTCTTGCGGTCAATTTTAATTCAATAAAGCAATAACAACAACAACAGCAACACCTGTCATATTGTAGCTCATTTTCATTCATTAGAACACCATCAACAACAACAGACATGGCCTTCTGGCAGCCATATTGGATCATATTCCAAAAATAAAGTGCGTTGTCCTGGTGCCTAGTTGAAAGACATTGGTCAAAACCTGTGTTGGTATTGGCTGTAGACATCAAATACAGGAAATAAAATTGCTGTCACGTGGACATATTGCATCGTATCACAAAACCAATCGATATGCATATGTGCCATATCACCTGTGAGATTTTGAGACATTAGGTCAACATCCACGATAGTCCAACTTTCCATACAGTGTTCTAAACGATCAACAGCAGTATTTATCAGGTGTGAGAATGATGTTAGTTTCAAAGAGTTAGGTTGCAGAGTCCAATGCTGTTATGTTTTTGGCATTTTTCGTTTATTTAGTTGATCAAACATTCGTGACAACTGTGTTTTTTTTATTTAAAAAACCAGTGATTGTTTGATGGTCGCTCAGAAGATGAAAAGACTGGTCATGCATATCTATATTTACTTAAATTGTTTTGTTAAGGTCATTTGAAATTTAATTGCTTCCTGAAGACGTGCTTATGATTGACGGGCATTCTCAGTATTTAGCAAGTTTGCAGACCTATGTGATTATAGCCATCTTCACTGTCATTGAAACTTTTGAAAAATTACTGAATTTAGAAATGTGCGTGTTGTTGAGGGACGTGGCCATGTTTTACGGGCATTTTTGTCCTATTTTGCTTAGTATTATATCCAGTTTAGTTTTATTACATATCGGGTTAACTGTTATTACATATTGGAGTAGTATTACATATCGAGTTAAGTGTTATTACATATTGGGTTAGTAGTACATATCGAGTTAAGTGTTATTGCATATTGGGTGAGTATTACACATTGGTTAAGTGTCATTTACTATATTGGGTTAGTTTTTACATATCGGGGTGATACAGCTGCGCTGGAACATGGACGTTGTATTACCCTATTTGTAACAATCAACCCTATTTGTAACAAAATTTAATTTTCAAAAAAAACTTTGCCATATATGTTGAAATATTAATAAAATATGCATATTTGTATGTTTGAAGGCAATTTTCTTTTTTTTCCTTGTCAAAACTCATTTTTCCGAAACTGCTTTTGTTACAAATTGGGTTGATTGTTACAAATAGGGTTAATTGTTACAAATAGGGTTGACACGTCAACCCTATTTGTAACAATCAACCCAATTTGTAACAAAAGTTAACCCCATATAGGTTTTGTATGATTTCGGTCAGAAAATAAGATTTTTAACATTTTTGACCGAAATTGGTGAAAATTGCCCCGAAACAAACCTATCTGCACAACTCGATTATATCTAACGAGTAGGCCTCTTATACTAGGCAACCTGCACAACGAAAGTTAATCTAACGAGCATTTTCGTAAAAAATGAGTTTCGACAAGGAAAAAAATAAAATTGCCCCAAACAGACTAATATGTACATTTCATCAAGATTTCATCAAATACGGCCAAGTTTTGTAGAAAATAAGGTTTAGTTTCAAGTTGGTTAAATTTTGTTACAAATAGGGTTGATTGTTACAAATAGGTTGACACGTCAACCCTATTTGTAACAATCAACCCAATTTGTAACAAAAGTTAACCCCATATAGGTTTAGTATGATTTCGTCAGAAAACAAGATTTTTAACATTTTTGACCGAAAATGGTGAAAATTGCCCCAAAACAAACCTTTGGCATGTATCTGCACACTCGATTATATCTTACGAGTAGGCCTCTTATACTAGGTAACCTGCACAACGAAAGTTAATCTACGAGCATTTTCGTAAAAAATGAGTTTCGACAAGGAAAAAATAAAAATTGCCCCAAAACATACTAATATGTATATTCATCAAGATTTCATCAAATACGGCCAAGTTTTGTAGAAAATTAGGTTTTGTTTCAAGTTGGTTAAATTTTGTTACAAATAGGGTTGATTGTTACAAATAGGGTTGACACGTCAACCCTATTTGTAACAATCAACCCAATTTGTAACAAAAGTTAACCCCATATAGGTTTAGTATGATTTCGGTCAGAAAACAAGATTTTTAACATTTTCGACCGAAATTGGGGAAAATTGCCCCGAAAAAACCTTTGGCATGTATCTGCACAACTCGATAATATGTTACGAGTAGGCCTCTTATACTAGGCAACCTGCACAACGAAAGTTAATCTAACGAGCATTTTCGGAAAAAATAAGTTTCGACAAGGAAAAAATAAAAATTGCCCCAAAACATACTAATATGTATATTTCATCAAGATTTCATCAAATACGGCCAAGTTTTTTAGAAAATTAGGTTTTGTTTCAAGTTGGTATAAATTTTGTTACAAATAGGGTTGATTGTTACAAATAGGGTTGTTGTTACAAATATTGTTGACACGTCAACCCTATTTGTAACAATCACCCCAATTTGTAACAAAACTTAACCAAATATAGGTTTAGTATGATTTCTGTCAGAAAACAAGATTTTTAACATTTTTGACCGAAATTGGGGAAAATTGCCCCGAAAACAAACCTATCTGCACAACTTGATTATATCTTACGATAGGCCTCTTATACTAGGCAACCTGCACAACGAAAGTTAATCTAACGAGCATTTTCGTAAAAAATGAGTTTCGACAAGGAAAAAATAAAATTGCCCCAAAACATACTAATATGTACATTTCATCAAGATTTCATCAAATACGGCCAAGTTTTGTAGAAAATTAGGTTTTGTTTCAAGTTGGTTAAATTTTGTTACAAATAGGGTTGATTGTTACAAATAGGGTTGACACGTCAACCCTATTTGTAACAATCAACCCAATTTGTAACAAAAGTTAACCCCATATAGGTTTAGTATGATTTCGGTCAGAAAACAAGATTTTTAACATTTTGACCGAAAATGGTGAAAATTGCCCCAAAACAAACCTTTGGCATGTATCTGCACGACTTGATTATATCTTACGAGTAGGGCTGTTATCCCTAGGAACCTGCACAACGAAATTTAATCTCACGAGCATTTTCGGACAAATGAGTTTCAACAAGGAAAACAAAGAAAATTGCCCCGAACATACTTATATGTATATTTCATCAAGATTTCATCAAATACGGCCAAGTTTCTTTGAAATTTAGGTTTTGTTACAAATAGGGTGATTGTTACAAATAGGGTTGACGTATGTCACCCCTATTTGTAACAATCAACCCAATTTGTAACAAAAGCAGTTTCGGAAAAATGAGTTTTGACAAGGAAAAAAAAAGAAAATTGCCCTCAAACATACAAATATGCATATTTCATTAATATTTCAACATATATGGCAAAGTTTTTTTGAAAATTAAATTTTGTTACAAATAGGGTTGATTGTTACAAATAGGGGTGATACATGTCACCCCTATTTGTAACAATCAACCCAATTTGTAACAAAAGCAGTTTCGGAAAAATGAGTTTTGACAAGGAAAAAAAAAAGAAAATTGCCCTCAAACATACAAATATGCATATTTTATTAATATTTCAACATATATGGCAAAGTTTTTTTGAAAATTAAATTTTGTTACAAATAGGGTTGATTGTTACAAATAGGGGTAATACACACGTGAGCGCCCCTGAACTGTCGTCTGCTGTCCTGGCCTCGGAGACGTTAGGTTGTATTTTACTTAATATCGTCAGTGAGTTTCATGTCAAATATAAAAAATAGTCTACCCTTTTCGGACGTTTGAAAGGGTAATAGTTATCAAATTTAAGTATTTTGCTTTATGATTTCATAGATTCAAAGCGAGAGTGGTTAATTAGTAATATGGTATGTTGAAACTCTGGAGACTTATAGCTGTAACGAAATACTTGCCATCATCTCGGTTATGAATTTATTCAAATTTAAACCAGCCCGTCGTGATGATCGTAAACGCAAGTAGCTTGAAGAGTGTATTTTTAGATCGCCGATGAAGAATTAAAAGACAAAATGAAACTCGCATCAAGCGACAATTATATTGGAGATGAAGAAAACAGCTTGTGTGATGAATGACAGGAACCTGCTGTTGAGATGTAAATTAGAATAAAATTAATATTGAGAGCAGACAATACTGAATCATCGCTGTAACGCACGCAGGCTAATTAAGGTAACTTATTAACCTAAACGCCGACGAAATAAATAGTGCACTTCCAGTTCCCCGATCTACTTATTTTTACCGACTCTAAATATTTTGAAGCCGTGTAGGTGGAATATAAATAATCCACCTGCCCGTCGCATTTAATTGGTCGAGCTTAACCACGTGACTATCCACAAATATAGAAATAATGGGCGACGCCCTGACCCTCGCCTGCGGCTCGGACATCATCAATATTTCGGTAAGGATCAACATCCCTTGGGCAGGCCACGAATCGTGATGCGCTATTATTTAAATCGATAAACGTAACGTTTCCGACGCCGGGACAGCAGACGACAGTTCAGGAACGCTTGCGTGCATGGCTGTCGCTGCATGCATGTTCCAGCCTTCGAATACTCGCTGATAAGGACTCTGCTGTGCAGCAATGGAGAATCGATTGGGTGAACCAGCGGAATATTTTGTTTCTATTCCCTTTTGTATTAATGATATCCCATTTCTTGTGAGGCTGTTATTTTTTAAAATCACGATGTAAGTTCTCCGGCGGCAACAAAAACCAGAAATACGAATCGTGTGTATGTCAACTGTATGTCGATATTTACTCTTATACACCATCATTTATAAACAACAGGATGCATGTGGTCAGATAGTACTTTCCTCTTTCTTTTTCGAGCATAACACAGAAATAATTTGGAAAACAGCTAAACCAGCTAAAAGACATAACAATTGGTTTCATTGTTATGCAACTTAGGAACAGATCTGAAATTACAGGGGGAGGGCTGGCGTTTTTGTAGGGAGGCTCGCAATTTATCACGCAAGCAATTTTAGAGGGACATGATATTTCATGCATTTGCGGGAGGGTCACCATATTTTGCGCAACTATAGGAAGGCAAGATGTGGCTGATATAGTGCTTTATCCGAAAAATATCAAATCATAATACATAGGAGTATATGAGGCAAACTATTGACAATTCCCCCTGCAAAACAAGCTGCATCTGTACATGTTATACATGTTTGATAATATATGTAACCGTACTTTGCTTGAAGTGGGAAGTAAAACGTGCATATGTGGACAAGAAATTGGATTTTTTGATTTCACCCATAACGTTGATTCACTATACGTGGTAGTCTATGAGAGAACAATGAACAATATTTTTCCAAATATAAAACTAACAGTATTTATAGACGCTTGATAATTGATATACACTTTGTCTTGTTTTTCATCAGTAACTGTTTAAAGTGTTTAATGTAGGATACCAGCGCATCTTCTTTGCTTGCGAAGCTTTTGGATATGTGTATTATTTAAAAGAATCGGTATATTTCGTCGGTGACCTAGTCAGGAAATATCACATGGAAAATCAAAGGGTAGGCTGGAAAATCAGCTTCTGTTAAAAGTGACCCTCACCAAGATAGGTTTATAAAAAGTGACACTCCCCTTTGGACAGTTTTCTGAAAAGTGACCCTGTCCCAATTCCCCTGGCCCACCCTCGTGTAATTCTAATCGTGGACTGTGACCATGTACATAATTACAACCAATTTTGTCGTGCCAACAGAGGGGGCTGTGAAAATTTTGGCTAACTTTTTAGGGGGTTTTAACAAAAAGCCCATGAAATATTCACTCTTCTTGGCTACCCTGCTGTTAACAATGCTCGTTCTCACAGCACATCCAACTCTGGCTTATGCAATTACTGTGTTAGTGTCGGGCAAAAAGGAAATACGTTCCACTGTTTAATGAACGAGTAAAATTTAGTAAAATTTAGAAGTATAAAGAAAACACAAGTTTTCGACCTTCGTATGTTTTAATCTTGGTAAAAAATAAAATGAATAGTTAGAAAATCTTGTCAGACTTTCACGAAAACATGAGTTTAAAATTTTCGGTTCCAGCAACACGCTCTGGTCTACCAGTTTCGCATAACTGGGTAAACTTTTCATGAAAACAGGTTCTTGGTTCTGAATTTAAATGAACATGAACTGTTTATCAAGTTGCCAAAACTGAAAAATACAGTTCTCTTACTAAGACAGTTTCCTTTGCAGATGGGGAACACCCTAGAAATTGAGGTTTGAGACTTATGCTACAAATCTCAATTTCTAGGATGTTCCCCATCTGGAAAAGACAATTGTCAGTCAAGAAGCAATCAGACCATTGCTACCTACTAACATTACGCTGACTTTAGAAAATTTCACGTCCTAACTTATCTAATTATCATTGTATGTAAATGACTACTTAGGTTACTAGAAAAAAGGTAGCTGCTGTACAGATTGTTAAATAGAAATTGGTTCTAGGTGATATAATTTTGGTTGCGGACACAAAAATGATGTAAATCATTATTATTTATTATCATTATTAAAAATTCTTGAAAAAACGCACTACACATACGTCACAGTGCGCTGTACAGAACACACAAAAGAATAAGCGATTTTACAAAATACAAGTGTCAGGGATAAAACGCACCACACGAGCAGTCCTGCGGTGAAGAAAAAGTACCGCAAAGCATAAACAAATCACTGATAATACAGATTAAAAAGATAGGTTTTCAAACCGCGTTTAAAAGACTCAACATTTCTTGCAGTACGAATCTCTACAGGCAACATATTCCACAACGATGGCGCACACACTGAAAAGGCTCTCTGGCCGTATGCTTTACTGAATTTTCCGCGAGGTGGAATCAGACGTAACTTGTCTGCAGAACGGAGATCTCTGGTAGGAACATACTGCTCTATCAGCTCTGTCAAATACACAGGTGCAAAGCCTCTAATCAATTTAAAAGTAATTAACATAATCTTGAACTTAATACGTGCTTCAACAGGCAGCCAATGTAAATCAACTAGTGCAGGTGTAATATGATCAAATTTGCGAGAACGGCTGACTAAACGTGCTGCGGCATTTTGAAGAGATTGCAAACGGTGAAGCTGATCTTTGTTAATTCCATACAAGAGACTATTACAATAATCTAACTGAGATGTTACAAATGCGTGGATCAATGTCTCGGTAGTGTCCTGATCGAGAAGGTTACGGATCTTGCCAATTCTATATAATGAGTAGTAGCCATTTCTACAAACGTGGTTTATATGATCAGACATAGCACCATTCCTGTTTAAAATCGTGCCAAGATTACGTACAGAGTTTGAAGGGATGACATCAGTGTCGCCGATCCTTAGGCTAGATAGTCTCGTCGCATCAGATTTCAAGCGTGACGAGAAATGGAAATCATATTTTCATGGGCGTGAAATCATGGTCACCAAAAGTCTGTATAACTACAGGTCTGATACAATGTGCCACTTTACTGTGACATTTACTGCTGAAAATTAGCAAAAGCTCTGTGGACTTGTTTACACTGCCGTTACCTTGTTAATTGTTAAAATGAACACTGACCTGACAGACTGCTGTACATTATTTACCAGTACATTTGTGCTTAAGAGTTCACATAAGTACAGTTACAACAGGCTTGGGTACATTGCCTCTACATTTGTCACTGAAGTGATATCTAAGTCTAGCTCTGGTAGACTCATTTACATTACCTCTACATTTGTTGCTGAAGTGTTCACTGTAGTACAGCTGTGGTAGACTTGTGTACGTTGCTTCTACATTTGCCGCTGAAGTGTTCACCTAAGAACAGCTTTGATAGACTCGTGTATGTCATTGCCTCTGCATTTGTCGCTGAATTGTTCACTACGTACAGCTCTGGAAGACTCATGTACGTCACCTCTACATATGTCGCTAAAGTCTTCACTTCAGTTCTGGCAGACTCATGAGCATTGCCTCTACATTTGTTGCTGAAGGGTTCACTTAAAAACAGCTCTGGTCGACTCTCGTGTGTAATACCTACTACATTTGTCGCTGAAGTGTATCTTAAGCACAGTTCTGGTAGAATCATGTACATTTCCTCTACAATTTGTCGCTCAAGTCTTCACTTAAATACAGATCTGATAGGCTCATGTACAAACTTAAGCCTCTACATTTTCGCCGCACATGTTCAATTAAGTACAGCTCTAGTAGACTCATGTAGTTTGATACTCTTGTAACGTTATCTGAACGGCTACAATTTATCATGTATGCAATGAAGTTGCACTTTTTTACAATAAACACTGCTATTTTACAGGAAAAATATCATTCTGTGACTTAAATTTCCAAATTAGAACTGGCGAAAATGAATAAGGAGCAGAACGGTTCTGCTTCTGAAAGACCCTCCTGGAACAAATGCGTTACGCGAAGACGTAATCGACACATGGACAGCACTTCCTCGCAGGAAATTGGCAATAACTATACGTTGGATTACGAGATATGTTTCAAAACAACTTAAAAACGCCGACCAGAAAGCAATCTATTTCACGATTTCATTCATACGAATGCACTTAGAGTTATTCCACGTCGGGTACAGCTTCTAAAATAACAACTAACAAAAGTTTGTCATGAATTTTAATATACGGACTTCATGCCATGTGAGAGCACAATGGTGAATTGTGACGTTCATCGCAATGAAATGATTGGTGTTGACATAATCCATGAGATTTAACGTTGCACTTTTCTTTTCTTCGACGTGGCCGATGCATGATGAGAGCGAAAACGTGTCTTATTTCTAGTTCTTGAGGGATTGCCGTGTTACGTTTCTCCAGGGAAACTGTGCAACCACCAGGCCTTTGAAAAAAATGTGGCACCGCCAGGGTACCTTTGACATTGCTTCTGAAAATCAGTTGATACGTAAAAACCGGATATTATACTCACGTTCGCTGCAGCATAAACGGTTGTGCCAAGCAAACAGGAAACTATAACTGCAGCAAATTGTATTGAACCTGAGTCTAAAATGGATGTCAACAACGAGCTGGTAAAAAACGAATTTGCGGTTTTCCCTTCATCAGTAAAGCTGAAATTTCCCTGTGCTAGTTTAAAATGCTGTCAATTGTTATCATATGTGAAGTACGCCACTGACTTTATACAATTGAATTTAAGTGCGGCAGAAATTTTATTCAAATCCACAAAGTTAGTTTCCCTTAACTTGGTCTGTTATTAAGCACACACTCTGCATGGTGCGTTTAATTAAAGTGCTATTCATGGAATCGAGTTCAGTTTCTTAATAGGAGCACTTGTAACTATAACCAGGAACTTAAAAGCCTTGTCAGGTAAGATGAACCTTTTATCAGAGTAGAGTCTGTTACAGTATGGTATGCATCCAAGAGTCTCTTTGTTCGCGTGTGGTGACCTTGAAAATTGTGGAGTATTGAATATAAAGAACTTTTCTGTGGAAAGGAGTCGAAGTAGTGTTTTCCTAACTCGGCTGCCATATAATGAAACAACAGCCATACCCTCTCGACAGGGTCAGACTTACTAGACGTAGTACGTTTCCTATGGCTTAAGCCTATGTACGTACTAAAATGCAATTACATTTGACCGGCGATCTTTCTCGATTTGCTTTCATTTGTTGGATATCCGGGTAATCTATTTCTAAGAGATGTGATTCCCTTGACATTATTTAAATCTTAAAAGTACTATTATTACGAAAAGACAGTACACAGATACACGGCTAATAGAGGTCTTCTAGGGTGTGTTGATAGGAGCGTAATTGGTGGCGATAACCGCGGCAGATTCGCATCTGGAGAGCCTTACAGATCACAGGGGGAAAGAATTAGTGCTTCGAGGCAGGTGACAGGAATACATTTGTCGACTCAATTACCACAAACGAAGGTGGCGAGTCGTCATCTCTTCGGGGATTTGGTGTCTCACTCAGTGGTGTTCAAATTTGCATCTGCCGCACCTCTCGCCTTTTCTGGATTCCCCACATTTCGTACGGCAAACGGAAAGCAACGTCGCGTGAGCGATGCACGCAAGCGTAAAATGATGTTATCGTTCGCTCGGCCTCTGTAGTTGTGAAATTTCCAGTCTAGTGTCTTTTTGAAGCGAGAAGAAATCGAGCCATATTGCGTGCTGTGATTAAACCTCCGAGAAACGAGTTTTAAAGCTACAGAAATTAATAATTATTATCTCCACTTGCAACAATTTATATCAACCCAGCCATATTTTGTTCTACTTTGATTACCCAACACATTTCCATTTTGCTCGACGCGAACGCCTCTTTCAATGGAGGAAGTATTAGATTTTCAAAGACATTCAGAAATATAGGGCTATTTATTATTCCTTATTGACGTAAGTGGCGGTATGTTGTTCGTGGTGATAACAATTCCAAAAGGTCTATTTTGGTCACTGTGACACAAATCCCAAGCTAACGACAAAATTATCTGACAATACCAGAATACACAGTTTCGGAATTTAATGAAAATGTGCCAGAAAATTATTTGTATTTTTAATGTTTTGCGAAGCAGCACGGTATTTAAAAGACTATATTAAATTTAGTTGTATTTTAGCTGTACGCGAGGGTTGCCAAACATATTCCCTTTTTGACTTACCTGACACGACTGTGTGTTGTCCCTGTACGCTTCCGCCGATATGTACCAAACTCCGTACGATATTACGTAATCCGAGGGATGCGCCTCGCGGGTGGATGCGTTCAGTTCACACCTGTTCTCTCTCCTCCAGTAATTGAACGACTGGCAGTCCGAGATTTTCTCACACTCTCTGCCGCAGTCAACGCTGCTGAAGGTGTCCAGTTCAACGAAGACGTGATTGGCCAGGTACCGGTCTCTGCTCGTCGTAAGCGTCGAGTTCTCTGACAAAACTTCTTCGTCGCCGACGAAAAATAGTAAGAACGTGCAATAATACAGAGACGAATGCAACCTATGCATTTTCTCACGTTCCCAAAATTACAGTTGGTACTATTTTGTCGACAAGGTGGCTCAGAAGAAGGCAAAAATAAAAATCGAGACTCAAAAGCTTGAGAGCGTCGTAAAAAATGCAACCAACTGTCAACGCAAGTACAGAATCTACCACCTCGCTTTCTACTTTACTGTGCCAAGTGAGGAGGACAACATCTATATCAAATTCTCCGACGCGGGAAAATTGCGCGCGCATCAGATTGAGTCGTTCAGTCTGGTCCAATTTCTATGCAGCTCACGTACGCCGCCGAACTGGCGGACCTGGCTTTACCGAATGATCAGTCTGTAAGCGCTTTTGAAGATCCGCCAACGAGGTTTTATGGCCCGTGTGATCAAGTTAATTAAATATACTCGCGGCAACCGCAGCCCTTTTGAGTGAACCAGAAAAAAACCCAACGTCGCAGAGCGGTTGCGGTTACTAGCCGTATACCTGTACTCAGTTTTCTGTTAATTTTTCAAGTGTAACGACGATCAGAAGTTTAGTCGACGAAAATATGAGTTACAAGGTCGAGCCGATTAATGCGTAATATGAACTCCGAGTACTGGCTCTCGGATTCGGTTGCCCGTTGAAGATCTAAGCTGGTTATGTGCCTGATGGATAAACATATATGTTTTATTTGAGAATATTAAACTTGTACTCTTCATACTGTATATAATTATCTCTGTTTACACAATCATGAACGTATCCAATCGGAAGTGTATTAAGTAAAACAGAAACTGGCTATATCGACTTTACCAGGCAACGCAACTCGGACAACGCTTTATTTCATTAATTTTTGTAGAATGATTAGAATTTGTAGATTATTATGTCGCATAATTGCATCATTCTTGAGAATTGCTTTGCAGGTTGGCATGGTACCAGAGTGCATTAACACCAAACACTATCTTCAGCCCTCGAATAATGTGGCCAACAGAAAGCGCCAAATATGTGCAAACGATATCTTTCGTTTACCATGGCGCGGTATTTTTCGCGCCAAATCCGAACCATGTACTTAAGTTACTCAGTAAATAATGGTATTCTCAACGGTACAAAACTTTTTTCGATGATCAGTGCGGTTTCTCCCACGCTTAAGGTAGGCGGCGGGGGAGGGGGATTCTTTACATAGACAAATGGAACACGAAAATGGGCATTTCCGAAATCCAAGCTACAGTATTGCAAGATTTGACAAGTACTGCGAGCGATTGTGACAGCCGTTCTCGGTGGGGGACGTTGTAAGACCATGTTTGATATTTTACCGACAGCTATACAATAGGTCAGCTGAATTAGAGTACGGTATTGCTGCTCGGCAGTTCTTCCAAATGACATTGACCGTACTGTAGAGTCGACTGAAAAATTGATGCCTATTTCTTCCGTATTTTCTCAGGAAATTTTTGTCCCAAACTTTACCTCAGAAGACGTCGTGATGTCACAAGTGTTAGAAACGTTAGAATGGACTAGTGAGAAACTCAGCCGTGAAGAAGAACTATTAGTGAACAACCACACAGATAAAATCACAGTGCCGTCATTCACCGCGGGGATTAAAAACCTGAGTTCGTCAGGTTAATCACGTGATGCTTGGATTTATAAGGGAGGTACTCTGTCATTAATTTTCCATCGTCTACTAGAAACCTTCATTCGTGCGTTGGTGATTTAATTAACGACAAATACTTTGCCAATTTACATAAATATGCACATTCCTAATGAACTACGTCGGTATCGATTAGTCTCCCGATTTTGTCACGTTTCTACAGTAATTCAAATTTACAGCTGGAAATACGCGCTTTTTTACCGCTGCGCTGTCGAGATACAATGATTATATTTTGCGTTTTATTGAAATTCATGTTGTGTGACGTAAACCCCACTAAGGCTCCAAGCCTTTTACATTTCAGGTTTTTCTCGTCACATCAAGCATACATTTTTGCGCCAAATTCGATTAAGTCTGTTCGTTTTCGACTTATTTTTTTATTCTAGACTCGTAATGCCGTCGACTTGACTCAATGGCGACTTCAAATGACTGTCAATTTGACGTATTACGTCAATCATCCATTTAACACCGCGTTAGCTTATAAAATCTCCCGACAGTAACTGTTGCGATTTGCCGAGGGCGCTTTGAATCGCGTGTCACATCGTCTCCTATAAACGACACTTCATGTAGGCGGGAAAGTTGAGCCCGCCATTTACCAATAAAACACTCTTTTAACTTTGTTTCAGTTTATTAAATTTGAAAATGCTAAGACATGAGATGCTAATCTTCATTTATCCCTTTCTCTTCTTTTTTATTTTACTTCTATGTTCAAATGATTTTATTTTCATTCCGCCATCCCCGTATGACGCAGTGATGTGTGCCGTACTGTCGATCGAAAAGCTTCCATTTCCGTTCACAGGACAAATACGTTAGAAATGTTAGAGTATTGCGTCTTGTATAGTCATTTATACGCGTCTATTGATCATGGCGTTTGTATACATTGGCAGAGAAAACCCAGAAGATTATTATAGACGTGTCACATCTGAATCAGACGTTAAAGGGGCAATGGCTGTAGCCTTTTGTAATGTTTCAATTATTTCTATATAATTATATTTTCTCGATCTTCCCACTTATCAATATGCATTACATGTAGTATACAGCGTTCATTGTCTGACAAATTCTCGTTCGGACTAAAATTCGGCTGTCAACGATAATATTTAAAGGCATTATGCACACTCGTGTTGACAAGCTGAACACCAGGAATTTGACACGATTTTTGAAGAAGAACAAGAATCATCAATTTAAAAACAGAACAAATACTGTAAAATGCGTCAAAAGTTACAGATAATGGGCTTTGACCGAATAGCCTGATATCTGATTCCCCAACTGCACAGATTCATTACAAAATCGTACAAAATCAATTATCACTGTAGATATTTACACATAAGAGAAAGTTATTATGTGCGTCACACAGGCAATTTCGAAAGGTCCGAGGAATTGCATTGGCACCATGACACAGTGGCGCTGTTAATGATTGCTCGTTTGTCACAGAATATGGCTGAACGCGCGATATCGGACACTACAGGCTGCATAGAATGCGGACAATTTTGTCATTGTTGCATGCGCGGCTGTTACCGTTGTTGCAGCTTGTCGTCTGAGCCGTAAATGTGCCTTCTAGTATCCACTGTAATACTTTCAGTCGCCTACTAAGTCGTATTTTCGTCATTCTTGCAAGCGTAATTTCCAAGAGCGTAGTCTAAACTAGGACTAAACATCTATCTTTGCATATCCTAAAGAGAGAATTTCGAACAGCCCTATTATGACCTGATTGAACGCGCGACAAAAAATCATCCGAACGAATAGTCGGTCATCAAAGTCGTTCAAATCTCACTCAAGTAACTTTTTAGGGCAATATAAACGCTGAACCGCGGCACTTACATGGCAACCTGTTGCCAAGGCGACAGTATATTCGATTATCAGCTCACAATACACCGCTTTAATATGTCGCCGGTTGGTCTAAGTTGATAGTAATATGGGCGTATAGGAGAACTAGGCATTTTAAATGGTTTACAGTACGTACCGTCACTTTCATGCTTAATAGCTGTAAATCGGCATTTTTAATTAGGTATTGCACAGCCGTTGAAAAAGAGATTTGCCCTTAATACTAGAAGTGTAGCAAAATTTATATCATTTTCTTTTCTTCTTTCTTATTTTATTCTTAACCGCTTATGAATGAAATTACTGCAACAGTTTTCATTTATATATTTATTTATTGTTCTCAGTCTGACTCCAAAATACCTTTGCTTCCTAATTAGCATTTTATTGGTATGAAAGGAGTCATCGTTGCACATCCCTAGTCTGTTAATTTTACAGTGGAAATATTGCTTTTCATTTTTATTGTGTGTGTAAGCTTCTCTTTTTTTGTAACACCATGGCGAGATTTTGTGACCACACGAGTAGAAAGTTTGAAAAAGCCATGACGCAAAGGTCACAAAGCGATGCCGGCGATGACGAGAAACAAATCTGATTGTTTCGCCTGATCGAGTTCTATGTAATTTATTATTAACTTGCATTAATATACTAAACCCAAGCGCGTATGAATGTATGACTCCGCATTTGATATCTCGCATTGCTGCCCGGGACAAAGCTCTGAGTTTGACGAGGCGACAGATGTTAAGATTCCGCAGAAAAAACGGCTCTTTTGGCAGCCGATGCGCCAGTGAACAAGCGCGCCATCTATGGCCGTTACTTTTTACTCTTTCGTTTGATATTACTTTAGCATAGCTTTCTCGGTAGAATAAAACAGTTTCTTATGTACATTATGATAAGAACGGCTCCTGAACTTCAGACCTCACAGTTACAAAAGTCCCAAGAATTCTAGTCTACGTCTATAGGTTAGCAGCGTAATAGCTTTAGACAATTCAAGCAAACAGGTGACTTTGGCGTTAATGTATAGAGTTTGGGTGATTTTTGAACACTATATCGTGTTAGAACTGCAGGAATTACTGTTCTTTGGATTCAAACTCAGGTAGCCAAAGGTAAAACAAAATGATGATTCAAAAAGACCTGAAATCAAATTGCCATGTTCTTTGCTTAGAGGAACAGAACACAAATTACTGTTCACTAGATGGAAGAAAATTTCCAGTAAAGTAAAACTGCAAGTTCTTGAAGGAAAAGGTCTCACATACTGGTCTACAAATGCCATAAAGATGCATCACTACTGCTGTACAAATACTTGAAAATGCGCGCTAAATTTCATCATTTGTGAACTTTACAGCGTATGGAGAAGTCGCATTCGGAAAAAAATGTAACAACTTAGCCCGGTTATTGAGAGTGGGGATTTGACCGAGCGGTTCTGTCGGTTGCTTCTCCGCTAGGTGACTGGATGCCGTCTTTGTGGGTTCGAGCCCCGATTGAAGACACAGTTTTGTCACTCCTATCTTTCTGGGAATTACGAGAGAGGTTGGTGACATATGTGTCGTTTCATCATTCAACCTAAGGCGCATTTAATTTTATATGATTTGATTTGATTTAATCTTTATTCAAACTCAATAACACTATGATATGTATGAAGACCTTTTTCATGCCGGTTGAGTGTAAAATAAAGCAGAAAAGTAAAAGACTGTAGAGACAGAAACATTACATGGAAACCATTACGTCAAACTGCCATAAAATGATAACCAGAGGACCAAATGTTTTTACAAGTTCTTAAAAATAGCCCATGGCACGACTCAGAGTCCATTGCATCTTGAGAAGATTACTACGATCATTAGCTACTCCTGCCACCGCTAAAGTGTTTTTGTAAAGTGTTGTACGTACTGTAGGAGGTTCTATTGGAGGATCGTCGAGAGTGGCCGAGCAGGATTGAAAGGGGTGTTCACAGCATTGTCATTATCGAATAGCACTGTGTCGAAATAGCATTTGGAAATAATTAACTGGCTATCATTGATCCTCGTCGTCCTCCTTTATAGCGATAGAACACAGTTAATCTACAGAGAAAGATAGCTTTGCAGTTGAAATTGTGATACGTGCATCGTTTAGTAAAAGCACAATTTAGGCCTAGTGCTCAGTTTCTTTCCAAAGCCTGTCCACTCTATGTCATATATTACGTTGACTGCTAAATGTTAAACTTTGACAACACCAAGAGCACTGTTTGCTGCTGGTCTTGAGGGAAGGACCGTACCTTGAGACATCGACTTGACATCAGGCGACTGAATTTGAGACAATCTGGTTAAAGACATGAACTTGATATTGTCAATTAATCAAACACGCTCCCATAAGATAAGAAATTCAACGTCTGCATCAGCAAACACGACGCAATGGTCTGTAACTCGGTGTCGTAAATATAAGACTTCGTGGTACATGTATGTATACACATGCCTAAGGCCAGAGAAAAAAAAAATCTTGTTCATCGGATTTTTTGGACCAAGTCCCAGGAGCGGCGAGCGAAAATTTTTTTTTTATTTTTTTTTTAGGCTGAAGGTAAACGCGGTTCTCTGGCATTTTTGCACACATGCAGACAAGGCAAGATAATTGTTTCCCTTTTTACCAGAAATATCTCAGACAAGAAACACTGATACAGGTAACTGAATTCAATACTATATTTCCCAACAATAACATAGGCCATTACATTCACAGTTAGTGTTTGCACAACATATTGTGAGCATTTCAAAATTCTCTCAGAATAAAACTGAAATGTACAGCAAATCACTGAAATTCAACAATTCAGTATTGTCCTTTAATATTGTCCTGGTGGGACCTAGCATCTGAGTTTTTTCCATTTTACTTTGGCCCCATGTTTTGGCCTCTTTACCACTGTCTATACTCATATACACATTTACACAATGGTCTAACAACACATGTAACAACACTGTACTGTGATCGGAGTGAAGTTATATAGTCATCATTCAGATCGTACTTTAACATCGACGCAACCATGTGTTTTGTCATTGCCGTAAATTTTTATACTCTCGATGCAATTTTCATTCAATCGGATGCACCGTCCATCTATATCTGCTGTCACGATCTTGTTGAACAAATCGCCGAACGTAATATCAGGACAAACACTGAATAGCGTCTCTGGAACTAACTGTTGGCCATCATGTCGAATGTTGGCGATCAAATTAATACTCATGATGTGACATGTACTAACCTTTACAAAACGAGCAAATTTCTGGCCAAATCGACCCACTTTGCGTCGTGATTCGCCAAATTCAGACGTCACAACAACGTGTTGGCGGTCAACTAAGTCCGAACACGCATGAAGTCTCATTCAAAATCCCGTGCCCGCGAAAACCCGACACAGTGTAGGGCGCCACCAGCGGCAGTACTAAAAATATTTGTAATGCGGAAGTAAGAATTTGCCAGGATCAAAAAAAAATTTCCAAATATGCCAAAGTAGAAGCGGCGATTCCGATGAACAATTTATTTTTTCTTCCTGGCCTAATCAGTCAATGCACCGGTTTGTAGATCCAACAGCCGTCAGTTAGAAAAATATGAAACAACGAGTTAAACCGCTCATTTGTCCCCACAGTTTAGTTGAGACGTTTAAAGCACCAAAATCTTAACTTACACTTTCGGGTAATTTGTGACACTCTATTTCTGTTCTGTCAAACAAAAAATCGCGGTTCTATATATCACTGTGACCATGTCTTAAGTTACATGTAGGAGTCTATCGGTGCGTGAGACCACAGAGGAGAAATAGATAGCTTCTCATCAATTACTGTAACTTTGTAGGAAGTCTGGTCATCGCTGGGAAACGGTGCGCTCTCTTATCTTCTTGACGAACGTTTTGCTGTATTGCAACAGCCACAGTGACAGTTGGAAGTCGTGCGAACGAAATATCAGCGATGGATTGCCGTTGGGAGCGCTAAACAAGCGGATAGGGGCCAGTAAGCTAAACTAGAATGGAAAGAATCATGTGTGACCACCGTGTGAGGTCAGTAAACCGATGCCTAGTTTGCCTCTTAAGCACGATGAAATCCAAGATGTATAAAAGTCATACGTCACTGTGTACTTTTTCATCTCATTTCAAGATGCAAAACCTATACCTGCTTGCTTTCCTTCCGAGTGTGTTTTCATTACAGAGGTTCCGAATTTTCCTTATGGGCAACCTCGCGTGGGTCTCGGAAATCCTGGCAAGACAGACTTCAGACTGTGTTACTTGAATGAAACTAAGTAAGAAATATACAAGTTTATTCAGACATTGATTCATTGATAGTTACACGGCGGAGAAAATGCCCTTGTAAACTCTAGTTGTCTAGAATTTTAATGAAATAGTTGGTTTAAATTAGAATCCAAAATTATAGCTGGTGGGTATCTAAAATATCTGTGACCTAACGAGGTACGACAAGAGAATTAATCCCCTGATTAATGGCTTAGTTTATTGAAGACTGTGTGTTACATCAAGGGGAAATTAATCATTAAATCCGACAGTTAGCGTAATGTGTGAAGCTGCAGATTTTAATGTCACATGTAGTAAAAAAAACTAAACAAAATTTGTGATAGTGTGTTGTCATGAAAAGAATCCGATACACTAACTATTGCTCCTGTTGGAGTGAAACGCTTTTTTATTGGCAGCAACTCCAAGGAAAAAAATATTGAATTAGATGACATAACACATGAATTCTAAAGAGCACAGTGTTATTAAAACAAGTCCAGTTAATGCAATTACAAGACAGGGACGGTCGTAACTCTTCATCTTCGGTCGCTGGACACACATCGTTTGACGTTTAACAGAGAATATCAAACAATAGCAAACACGGTAAAACGTCACAGACTGCTATCTGAGTGTGAGATTGGAGTAAAGTACGAATTATGAGTGTTTCAAAATTCCAGTCAAGTTTCTAAACAGAGCGGGCGTAACATTTCTTTGAACATCCTAGGATATGTACATATTGAAAATACAATAAATGTTTTCTATATTTCTTTGAAATGTACGCTAGAAAGTTAATTTTTTTATTGTTCCGTACCATATTAGAGTTAGGCCTAACATGGTCTTGTATTAACTTAAATTGTGTGAGAAACTTGACATTGACTTTGAAATCCAGATGGCAATAATGTGCATCAGGAGCGCTAGGCCGTATATACATCACTGAGAAATGTTTCAATCAAGTCACATTGATAAAGTATCATGTGGATGTCTCTAATGCTACAACATTTAATTTAATAGAAAACGAGTTTTTCGGTCCTCGATGGAAGACTGCCAACAACAACAATGACTCGTGATATTTGCCCCGGTTTTTACGTAGATGTCAAGGTTTACCTAGATGCTAGTGATAAAGTATGTTTAGTATATTCATTACAGACGTACTGAATGAAGCAAATGCGGCATTTATTTGTTGGACGTCCAGATACAGATAAATATTTTTGAACAAGTATAATTAATCTGAGTAAGAGCTAGTCTGACTTGCCAAACATTTCTTGTCCGGGCCTATATAGATGGCCTGTGAGACCGAGGTCGCTTCTTCCAAAAGTCCCTGTCACACAATTTTAACTAATTTGGGATAATTGGATGGTGAAGTAATGTCGGTTTAATCTGCAAATGTAAGCTCATCTGCTTTGCTTTTTAAGTTATGCACTTATTTTTTATGAGTAATTTGTAACATTGCAAAATTCAGCTCTAGGGTACCTAACACTTGTGAGAAATTTGAAAAAAATATGAAGATCCAATTATCCCAAATTAGTTCCACTCGTGTTCTGTGTAAGGGTGTTCTACAAATGTTTCACACCTATAGCAAGACGAATAAGAGACTCTTTAGTATTACGGAAGGTTCACGGACTTAGGTGGTCTAGATTAGAACTAACTAGTATGAGTCTATTAGGGGCAACGGCACTGGCCGGTGACATCACAACTGAGATTCCCTTACTGTACTAAAGAGATTTCAGATTTATGAAATTGCTGTGTAATAAAAAGCATGTTTGTTTTGAAAACCGAAAATTGAAAACAACTGGGGCTATAAATCCTGAGGAAAAATACCTTGTATCTTTTAAACTTTAACCGCGGCATCTATGTCTCGTCTGATTAATCGTGAGAGGTGATCGTGCCTGCGATGGTGAATTCCATGGGGCGTTATACTACAGAGGTAGATGCAGGCTATCGGAACTGAATATTTATAAACACACGTTTTAAATTGTTTTAAAGTCATGCAGTGCGCATCCGGAGGCTGTAATTTTAAGTATATTAGTGTTGAGGTAGCAAAGGGGAGAAGAAGAATTTGATTGCTGTATTGTACAAGAAATCAAACAATTACTGACGAGTTTCGCAGTCTGAATACGAGAATATCATTCACCGCAATATATATATCGTTTTCCATTCACTGATTGGGTGTTGCCATTCTTTGAAAACGCTCTTCCAAAGTCCAACGGCCTTCCTGGTGAAGTACATATGACAATTGAGGTGTGCTCCATCAAGAGGTAGTACGTTTATACACAGACTGGTCTGTGATTAATACACTGACAGGGCTCCTTGTCTGTGATTAATACTGACAATTTAGGACGCCATCTTGGATCATCATTTCCAAAGCTTTTCAATGGTGAATATAATTGTGGTACAGTGAGACAAATAGAAGTGGATTCTGTTGCCGGTTGATGAAAGAACACAACATATTTTTATCACTTCGGCTCCTCTTTGCTACAGACTCTCTTAAATTTGTAATCGCAATTCTAAAAGTATGTTAAGCTTCACCACGTTAGGAATAGAATTATTGAACGAACTCAGTGGGCTGTGTTTGAAAGATTTCAAGGCGCCCGCTACATTTTATGTAATGACGTCATTTTCTCGACATCGCGGCATCGGAGTACAGCAATTCTTTTCACTGGAAATTCGTTCTCTCTGATTTGATTGGCCGCTTTAAACACAACACGCGAAGAAAGCTGTACGCCGCCCGTTTTCACAGTTTGAGGAGAAATGGTCTGATTTGTCACGGGCTACGTGACAAATTTGCTTAATTCCGACGGGAAATTTCTCGGGATGGCCTGTACCACGGACAGCAAAGAACATTAAAGGATTGCAATTGTCAAAATATTATTCATAGCAAAGAACAGAGATTATTAAATCACACTACGCAGTATATTAATCATCACCGACTCTTCATCCATTCATGACAGAAAATCTAAATAAATTACACCAGGGAGTGTAGAAAATGATGAATACAAAGTGGTACGTGCTGACAGTGCTTGCTGGAAAATGAAAGAAAATACTAGTATATTTTTACAGAAGTATTTTTTATCTTTACAGATATTATCGTTCGTTTTTAAAAATGTTAATGAGAACAATGGCGTTTCAAAACAAATTATTTATGAGTCCACGGCGTTTTTCATGCTTTATTACAGTTCTATTGCTGTCCTTCACAAAGCTATTATTGGGTATTACTGGCCTACTACAAAGTTATTATTTCTAGATAACCTAATTACAGTGGCGGCTGCATCAGTCTATGAAGGATTTATTTATCGAAGTCCATTACCGTAAGATCTGTCAGTCAGTCAGTCGACAATCTCTCGCTGATTGTCACTGTCCATCTTAACTTGTTTTTCCATTATTTATAGCAAATTTATCACGTTAAGGTCACGTGTTATTAACAATGACACTGTAGAACTTGAATGATGGCACCCATCGCCGTAGCTGATTTAAACGGGCTATTCTGTGACCGCCGCAGAAGGCCAGCAGCCCGCGACGAGAAAGCTTTGCATGTTGTTAACGTGGACAGTTGCCAGGCACCGCTCTGACGTCAAAAAAACGGTTGCAGGTTTTATAAAACCAGCCGAACTTTCATTTCCTACTCCCAAAATAATGCTGAAACTCTTATCATGCAGGCATAGCTATGAAGTTAGTAAATATTGACGTTATTATATATCCCATTTGGCAAACAATGTACAATCTGTGCTGAGCGACTCACCATGTTCAGGCAAACAGAACCACAATTTTATTAGCTGTTTGGCAAAAGAACGACCAAGAATCGTACACACTTTGTGGTGTTTACTTGCCGCCTACATCGTGAATGGAGCCTGCGTAATGTTAGCGACCGATGAGCGCTGTCGCACATTGCCGTGTTTGAGCGGGCAGTTATGATATAAATCCTACTGAATTTTATCATCGCGTCATTTCATTTACTTTCGGGGTTGCCATGGTATCAGAGCCTGGTCAAACACGTGATATTCACACTCAGAATCCACAGCCGCAAATGTGGCTCGTTTAAATGGATGCAAATGTTTACCCATATTTAAGAACAATTCACAAACGGTGGTAACCTTAGAGTGCTGGCGAAATATAATTCGTGCTCACCATGGAAACAAATTTTACAATATGACTAGATTAAAGTCACGGTTATCATTTTCTCGGTGCAACGTCACAGTCTGTGATTTCAAGTGTTTTTGATAGCGACCCACGTAGCACGAACAAACGACGAATCACTGCTCAGGTTATAAGTTCAGGTAAAAAAGACAAACGCATTTAAGCGTCAAAAGTATTAGGTTCGACAGGTTGGCTTCAATGAATGAGACACAGTGTACTAGTATTCTGACAAATACACACGAATGACATGGAGCCATTTTTCCTAAAACGAATGAACTTCCAGTGGATTATGAACGCACATCTGGTTGTCTGTTGCGGCTTCTAAAACGCTCGGTGCCACCTCAGCATACCTCAGTTCGATAGCAGCACCGTTATGTCAAACATTCATGTGATTTCAAGAAAAAAACACGCAAACAAGCAAAGCCGACCTGCTTTTGTGAATGTGACCTACTGTCGAACATTTACCAGTCTTGGTCAAAGGGTCATGTTTAACCACGAGACAGCCACTTGTCACGGCTGAGCACCGAGGCGTGATTTCAGTTTGTTTCTGATAGTCTTATCCATACGATGTACCTGACCTACGGAAGATTTGTTAATGACAACAATTAAAACAGTAGTGGCACGTTAAAAGTTGTCGCATCGTGGTGCGAATTTCGGTGATCCTCAGCAGGCAGACCGTCGGGCCCGCGCTGTAGATGGCGGTCAGAAAAGTGACCACAAGCAGGACGTTGTAGCCGTCCCAGAGCGACGGATTGAAGTAGGAGACGTTCAGAATGATGATCATCGGTAGCCAGGCTATTATCAATATACTCATCGAGAGGTGGAACAGCAGAGCCAACTGCTTCTGGGTGTTGGTCGATCGGGCCGTGGCCGACCCTCCAGCGATGTTGCTGTTCACGAAAGTCCTCTTCAGCAAGCGCAAAAGCAAGAGTCCCGACGTGTGCGCGGCGACCTGAAAGGGAATGAGGATGCCGTACATGAAGACGCAGAAATATCCCATGGTTGGAACACCTAGCGGGGTACACTTGAAATCCACTTCGTCTCGTTTGTCACGGTAGCGGTTGACTCCCATGGCCGGAATGAAGCTGAAGACGACGACTACAAGCCAAACGATCACTGAGACCACGATGGCTGGCTTTATCAAGCTCAGTCTCACGCTGTCGAACGGTCTGCGAAACTGAAAGTTGACCAGCAGCACGTACAGAAGCATGGAGGCGGTAATTGCGGTGAGCGACAGGACGAGGAAACAGTAGCCGATCACGCACACCCAGTAGTCGTGCAGGGTACCGGTGTTCAAGATGGCAAGCAGCAGGGGCACCGTCACCAAAGCCGACAAAATACAGGCGGCTTCCACGTTCCCATGCATGTAACCGCCGACATGGCGTAGATGCGAGTTCGCGATGAAGGCGCTCAAGGAGAGACTGCAGACGATCACATCATAGAGGCACATACACAGTATGATGACGGAGAGCCCGACTCGAACTTGGTAGACAGTCTCCGGCAATTGCGTTCCGTTGACAACGCTGTCTAAATTTTCCGTGAAGCCGACGGTTATACTCGCGTTTGACTGCATATCTTCGGTCGTGGCCATTATCCTCCTGGACTTTGAATATCCATTTGTCAGAGGCAACGTGCTGCTCCAACGGTAGAATGGTAGTGTAGTGCGAGCCTTTTGACCTCAACTTCTGTAGTGTGTATCTTTTTAGCAGCGGATCGCAACTGGCAATCCTGTACCGGACACGTAAATTATCATGACAGGTGCTGGTATGTTTGTCTCCGGAGATGGACAAGAGAAGTCTTGCAAGCAATAAACCACGTGCATCCTTCACCAATTAACTTATTCATGCTAACCAGCAGCGCCCTAGTTTATCTCTTGACATTATCTGTCAGGTATTTACACTAACTGTAACGTTATCCAAGGAACCACAATTCGTCCATTGCCAATCAAAAGCACGTCTGTCCAGAGACAGAATCGAGCATGCGCGAAAAATCCGCGAAAAAAGACTCAAATTTGTGCGTACCAATTACAACACTTCTGCTTTTTTATGCGAAGGTGACCCGGATGACATAATTGCTCTGGCGCGATGTTCCAGGATTCCACCGCTGCAAAAGCAAGGTTTAAAAGACTCGTTCTGTATCAAATAAGAGTAGGGGAAATTGCAGACGTTACCTCACTACATAAATGAATTAGAGCTAGACTGGAGAGGCCCACGACGACGCGTGTGAATTAGTAAAGTGTTACACAGCTGAGCACTTGTGCATAAAAAAACACCACGAGCCATCTTTGTATATGTCCCATATCTGTAGTAAGCTTCCGAAAATTAAGAATAGCTTTATCGGATTTATACGTGCATTTTTAAATGATAATCTTAATTTTTGCGTAAATTCTCTCAAATTGTAAGACCAACCATAGCCGTCAACATCCAACCCCGTTTAATTTAAATATTGTGTGTGCATAATTGTTCAGGATTTAGTTCCACCGAGGTCCTTCAACTCGAACATATTGGGGCTTAATTAAAAGAATTCATCAAATGTAAAAGCAAAAAAATTCACCGCCATGATCTTGCTTGATGTAGTACTGTGCTACGCTGTCTTCGTATTAAGACCAATCTTAATAGAATTAAATGCAGATGTGCCTGATTGACTATTTAAATATAATTAATGGACGAATTGGTCTGAATTATGCAAGACATGTTTAACAGCATTTTGCTATGTATCCAGTTTCAGCATCAACACTGTCCAATGTGGATTTCTCGCAAAGCTCAGTTCTTCTTTAGATATGCGACCGGAAAGACGTCATATGTCTGAATTCATTACATATGCAAATTAGCATTCATTTTTCAAGTGATACCCACACAAAAAAAAATAATCCGATAGTGATGTTTGCTTTAATATACCGAATACGTGAACTTTGGGAGGGAAAGTTTAGTTATTGGTGATATCGTAGTCTGGTAATGCATACAGGCAGACACAGATGCAGTGACGAAAGGCCATTCCGAAGGGCCCCGGCATATGTGTGGAATATTCCAACGAGATACGCCAAAACGGGCCTTTTGAAACATTCCTATGTTTGAAGAAAAATACTATGACAATCCAAACACAGACATGCCAAATCGTGTCGCAGAAACAATTCATTTGAAGCTCTTACCGCCGACTACCATGAGATTTGTCATCAAAGTCATAGAGATACATATTACTTCTCCCAAGTTTAATTTGTAAGTTTCTTTTCAACCAAGCGTGCATAGGGGCATGGGAATTTTTATAAGGTTGTGACCAAGTACAGTGTTTCTTTTGCAGTGCCTCTCTTTTTTCTTCAAATTCATGGCAACGCTGTTGGCTATTATTACTCGAAACCTGGTTATATATATGTTTCCCTGGAGCTTCGTGTTTTCGCGTGATTGAAGTCACATTAATATTCAAAACCGTTGAACAGAATTATACAAACAATGTCCCGCGGCCATAATAGAGATATACTTCGGCATATTCATTCTTTTCTAGGTCGTGTTTCACATTGGTGATTTAAACAATGCCCTGTGAAATCTCCATCACGATTCGTTAATTATCTTCATCATGATCACATCGCTCAAATTTCAAAGCATCATTTACCAAGGTGTATCGATAGACCGCACAGGTGTTTACACGTAAGGTGCGCTTGTGACGTGCCCTTTGGTGCGCGTACCGTTACGTATAACTCGATCGTCACGAAGCAAGGACGAGATTAATTAATACACTTTTTCTATCAAACAATTTAACAGGGATAGATTTAAAATCCGATTACACGATTAATGCGAATGAAGGTCGACTCGCTCTAGATAAAAATTGCTTTATTAATATCGGAGATCTGTTCTTTGTTTGGTTGCCGGGAAACGTTTAAAATTTGTTGTTTTCATTTGCGGGATATCATTAATACAAATAAAATAATTGAGGCACATTAAAAAGGCCAGATTGACTTCAATTTACAAATCTAAGTGATCAAATTCCCTGAACAAGTGAACAACATTGCGGTCGACCAAAACACTGCAATACCCGATCACCACAGAAACCGGAGTTCTCGTCGGCTATGTCGGGAAAATTGAAGAGCACTCAACTACATGGACACAAGAGAGGCGGCAAATGCATTACATAGGAAGGAAATCAATAAATTTGAAAATCAAACGACGCAATAAATGTAAAAAACTCCAACAACGTGTGGATGTGTAGTATGTTTAACAGTTCCACATAGCTGATTAGCTTGGCACTATATTGCGGTTAACGTTGGTGAACGTCACGGTAGCGCGCACTGACGGTTGGCCAACGTTTCATACTAGATCTGTCGTTTAAGGTAGAACGCGCCTCAGGGACAGATAGTCGGACTCTCAAATTTCAACAATTCTTTTCTGACCTAAATCCAAAATTTAATTTTCCGCCCATAGAGTTAACTCAAGAATGGCGGCCATTTTTGAATTTCAAATATCGCAGAATGTTTTCGCTAGTTCTAAACTTTGCACTGTGACCCCTGATTTTTATTGTCGATTTGGTAAGAGAATGGTTGAAAGTTTAATTCAGAAAAGTTTGAGCAAAAGTTTAAGACTTTCACTGTCGAGGCGCATACTACCGTAAGGGGATTGTTGTTTGATTTACATAGAAGATAATTCTCTCACATAATTTTAAGTGAAAGACTGGCGGTTTGGACCCGACTAGACTGTTAGTGGCAGCGATTATCTTGGACATTTAACGTAGAGAGATCATTAAGAAAAATTTCACGTGTTGTTCTGTGACCCAATTAACATTTTCTGATTGCATTCTTGTTTTTCTGGAGCATGTCCAAACAAGGATTGTGCCTGTTAAAGGCTTATATGTGAGACAGAAATAGTTTGCGTTTATATTAAACTAAAAGATTGGAACTGGCCAATCGCTAATTTGGAGTAAAGTTGGTGCCCCATTCATGTTAGTTTGATCAATTTGATGGCATCGCGATCGTTGTACTGTGACGTGACAAGTCTTTGCCTGCCGTTTCGTCGTGGGCGGAGCTAACAAAATCAATTCACTGTAATTATGGCATGAAGACCGGGAAGGTATTTTTTCGATAATAGTTCATCAACCTTTTCAACCTCCATTTCCTGTAAAATTCGACGTATTTTTGAGTGTTTAATTTTTGTTATTTCTGTATCATATCGGAATCTCCTGAACTCAACTCATCATTAGAGTCTGTGTGCAATATTCAATGTAACTTTTGACGGCTATTAAGGTATGCGCCTGGAAAATGTAAGAGTGATTTAACTTTCGCTCAAACTTTCCTCGAGGAATCTTTCAACTTTTCTCTTTCAAAATCAAGAGTGAAAATCGGGGGCCACCGTGGAAATTTTGGTAATAGAGAAACAAATTACCCAGAGATTTCTCGATTTTTGAAATTCAAAATGGCCGTCATACATGTGTTAACTCTATGGGAAAAATAAAATTTTCGATTTTCGAAATACTGAGCCGGTGAAAAGTTTTTTTTACACCAAGAGCTTTAAAATGAACCCCAACACGTGGTAAATCAGAAAAAGAATGGTAAAAGTTTGAGAGTCTGGATATCTGTCTACGGGCGCATGCTATACCAAATATTCGTCTGATCTAGACTTTCATTGTCAACAACGACATTGCAGCTTGTATTACTTGCATTCTGTTGTATTTCAGTATAGTTTTGGGAGAAGAAAGGAAAAACTTATCTGTTCTTTAGAACAACTATAATAAAATATCATCGGTAGTTTTAGCTGTTTTGTCTCTTATAATATATACACACGCCGAAAACAGAAGTTGAACGGTTCATTGACACCTTGTTACAGAATACTGTTCCGTAATCAAAACTGAAGGTCACCACACAATCTCTTTGGTTACAGATGCTGTCAACTACCCCACGCGAACCATTATATGATATTCAAAATGGCAACAATAACTCTCAGGAAAAACCCGAGTTTTAGATTTTGACAAGGATTGTGAAAGCTTGATATCTCAGTAGGTTTCAAAGGAAGTCAATGTACAAGCTGCAAATTATCAAAGACTTGAGAGATTTGAGAGGCAGGAAATTTTCCCCTATCGTACGCTACCGCCGTTGAAGCAACAACGAAAGTGCCATTCTCTCTAATGTATACGCTTCTTATTTCTGTGAACAGTGAAATTGTTCAATATCTTTTTAACGTTAATATTCGGCATTATTTATACCCGTTTCCCCAGAATGACTTCTAAAAATCACTTGAATGAATTAATCAGATTTTTGGCCCAGAGAAATGATATCAAAAAATTCACGTGACATTACTCTTTTCCATAGGTCATAAATTATCGGATATTTACGTTTTCCGGGGGAACAATTGTACTTGAACAGCTCATGTATTAATTGGATTAAATTTACAATCCAGTGACTAACGTTATTTTCATATTGTATAGAAAAGCAGACCTTGAATTTCAACTCATTTCGCAGACACGCAGCAGGGGCTAAACTGAATACGAGCTGCACGTTCACAGCAAAAAAGGAATTACCACAAAGGTAGAGCTTGCCTGCCTTTTTTAACTTTATCACCAATTATATCATCGCTTTGTCAATACCAGTCGATTTTGTGACATCATTCCTCTATCATTACTGGGCCGGGAGGGGGTACATTATTGCTCAAATAGAAGTTCCATTTCTATCAGTAATTGTAAATACAGATTTTTCAAGAAGGAAGATTATATCTGACTATTCCAAGAAAAATGCCAACTAGCCCAGCAAGAATTCAGCCTTCGCAAACGACCAGAGGACTTCCCTACAGAACACAGAGCAAATACCTACATAATTTTCCCAGTTATTGTAGTATTGACAGCTGAAACCAAGCCCGATTATTGACACGGGTCGATGAATATTGTAATCTAACCGTTGGACAGGTACTTATGCATTCCATGTGTAATAACTATAGATATCATGTTGCCAATTATAGAAATCTCAAACATTAGAGCTGTTTTAATCCTTAACATATTTTTACAGCTGCGTTGAAACGCTCAAGTAGCTGTAAATACCAGAACGGCTTATGACTGTTATGAGTGTCGTAAAATTTACTGCCATCGTTGAATTATGTATTCATGCCAATGCAGAAAATTGAGCGGCGAAAATATTTCAAATCATAAAAGAGCGCTTCCTTCAAAACTAAAGATAGTGAAATATGAAGTTAACTTTATTATACAAAATGAAACAGAAACTCTGACAACAAACAAGCAAACAAACAAACAAACAAAGAAACAAATAAACAAACAAAAATGGGATAGATGGATTATGAGAGCGGGTAACCAGAGGTCGGTCAATCACACGCACGCACCCTTCGCAAACTCCAAGGACGAGGGCGCTTGGCAACATTAGTCAATATTACACTATATCAACAAAGTGCTGGGCAATCTTGACGACATGTAAATAGTTATGAGTTTTTTTACATCTTCCATACAGAATAAAACATAAAAAAATCGCCCTTACTGTAACAAAATAGAGCGCGGTTTGGAAAGAAGGAAGAAATTCACAGTAACTGTAACAGTCGGTAGACTTACATGACGAAATTAACAATTTGGAAAAATTTAAATTCCGCGTAAGGTGGATCACCGAAACAAGTAAATGCACTATGTACATAATGGATCATCGGCGCCGTTTCATTTTTATCTGCCCTTGGGTGCTGCACAGCTGATGATATACAGCATTAGACATTCGACCCTTTAAGTTTAATTCACTTTCGCTGCTTTTAAGAGACACGGTGAAATATTTCCCATCGTCTGTGACAAACTGCTGAAAATATTAAATCTTTCATAGTGCTGAAAATCACTAGATTTAATGGTCTAGGTTTTTCGATGGCAAACGTTGCTTTCGCTGAACGACGTCATTGCATCAGTGGTTCTTACTGCATCCACTTACGTTAAAGAGGGGCACATCCCATATAAAGGGATTTATGGAAAGATTTGCATTTGACAAGCAAGCGGCCCATACCACAATTTGAGTCTGATCGTCGTATGACCTTTGGGTACCAATACTTTTCAAAATGACGTCATGGAAATTCGAAATTGTATGATGATGATGATGATGATGATGATGATGATGATGATGATGATGATGATGATGATGATGATGATGATGATGACTGCGACAACGACAATGATCATTATGATGATGATGATGATGATGATGATGATGATGATGATGATGATGATGGTAAAGATGATGATGATGATGATGATGATGATGATGATCATCATCATCATCATCATCATCATCATCATCATCATTATCATTCAAAAAATACTACATCGAAGTGGAGGAGATTCACTACCACGTTGCTACCGAGAGGATTCCAGTGAGTAGATGCGCCATGTCCGAAATTTTTGTTGTGTAAGCGTTCACATTGGAACGTTACACCCGTCTATATTTTATCTTGTTCAAACTTACACATGCAGTTCCCCGCTTTGGTCAATGATGGTACTCTTTTCCACATTCTGCAGTAAGAAGTACATGTGTATGAACTAACTTTAGTATAAAGTGAGATCATAATGAACAAATTGTAGTCCATGAGCATTGTAATGCAGTATACGTACTTCGACCGACGTCATGCAAAGAGATAACGATTCTATATGTCCTCGGCCAACACCGAAGAAGCGGGCTAATGGTGTCATTAATATACATCTCGCAGGCAACACCACGCAGGGCCTGTCAAATTAAAGACAACTGCCCGTCGATTTCAAAAAGCGTCTGAATACTCTATGATGAAATTTTTAGAGTTATCGAGACGTAAGGTAATTGGTCTGATGCTTCAGTACAATAGCAGCAGGGATGATACATAATGGCTCACCATATGGTGTGCGACTTTATAAATTCATCATCAAGGCGGCCCTTCAGTTACTGTACCTTTGTATCCTCGATTTAAATCCATAAGGAGCCTTAGCATTGCAAAGATGCAAAATAATTAATGACAAATAAATGATAATTGAATGACAATACGCAGTGTACGCCATCAATGGTTATTTGACAGACTGCCCGAAATAAAATTTATCAGTTGCAAAAGAATTCAACGACGAAATTCTAACACAAGTAACCCCTAAAGGTATCCTGAGACGGCCTTGTAATATCAAAAGGAAAGTCGAGAACGATTCACATTTTAAATGCAAATTATCACTTATGACGAGCGTGATGATAAATTAGAGACGCCCCGTCCTGCAAATAAAAAGTTTGTATCAGCTTCTCGCATGGTGCGTCACTTTCCGAGAACAAAGATGCCCGTCATTGAAAGGAATCCAACTGTTCCGTTATTAGGCTGGAGGAAATGGGACCTTGGACACCCCGCGCATTGAAATCATGTGTTCACGTGTTCACCTTCAACGAAGACAAACAAACTACGGCACTACTAAAGTGGGATACTCTGTTGCCTCGTCAAAGGTGGCAGTGGTGTGCCACCAACGGCGGCACAAAATGGTGACAAACTGTCTGACCGTTTTGAATCCTACAGCAGGGTACATTTTAGAACCGAGTTACCATCCCATGGTACCTATTCACAGATTTTGCCCGATTTTTCGAGTAACCATGCGCATGCGTAAGCAACTGTCAATTCATTTCGGGTCGTCGCTATCTGATCAGGCATGATAACGCCCTCGCAAGACAACTGAGAATCACTTACAAAATGGCACAAATCAAGTTTATTACCGGTGAAAATGAATCATCATCATCATCATCATCTCAACCAAATTGCTAAAATTCATGGTCCCAGGGGTGCAGTATTCTCCTACATGTGGTAACACTGGGATGAGTTCGCAGGGTAATGTTACACTGAGTTAGTACCGCTGATTTGTCATTCGCTTATGGCCGGAACGTTTTATAATTCAGCCCCGGTTGAAAATGTCGCAACACGAAAGTAAATCCAGATTTGTCCCCAGGGTGCATGGCATTTAAAATGTGAATTCAAAACAAACGGTCGATTCTAGAAGGGATTGAATTAAAACATTAGCTCCCACCAGAATAGATAGTCAATTTAATATAGAAAATTAGAAAATTGCTCACGCCACATAATAGAACAGTGTATTCTTGGAATTGTGAAATGATTGAGATAGCAAGCAATGATTCAAAAATCAAGGAGAATGATATTAAGACTCACTTTGATCGAAAATTGTGAATACAGAATGATGAAGTTTTGCCGTACCTTGGACACAGTACAGGTTAATGCCTGAATAATCATATTGATTTATAACGTCGATTTAATAAATCGTATCAAATTGAAAAATATTTTGCAAGTAATACCAGCCAATGAATTCGAATTAAAATCT